>NW_020888471.1:0-2870 GCF_003945725.1 Corapipo altera
GGGGATCCAGGGATTGGGGGGATCCAGGGATTGGGGGGACCCAAGGATTGGGGGGATCCAGGGACAGGGTCAATGAGCTCGTCAGGAGGGCACAACAAGTCAGGGTGAGGGGATTGGGGATCCCAAAACCCCTCAGGGATCCCCAGGGGTTGGGGGGATCCAGGGATTGGGGGCATCCAGGGATTGGGGGGATCCAGGGACAGGGTCAAGGAGCTCGTCAGGAGGGCGAGACAAGTCAGGGTGAGGGGACTGGGGGGATCCTGGGATCTCTTGGAGCTCCCCAGGGATTGGAGGGATCCCAAAACCCCTCGGAGTTTCCTGAGGATTGGGGGGGATCTCTCGGGGATCTTCCCAAGGACTAGGGGGGGATTTCCCATGGATCAGAGGGATCCCAGAATTCCTTGGGGCCTCTCATGGACTGGGGGGGGCCCCAAAACCTCTCGGAGCTTCCCAGGGATCAGAGGGATCCCCTGGGGCTTCCCATGGATTGGGGGGATCCCCGTGATCTCCCCGTGGATTGGGGGCATCCCTTGGGCCCCCCCATGTCCTGGTGACCCCTGGTGACCCCTGGTGACCCCTGGGTGCCCTTTGCCCCCAGGTCCACGCCCTGATCCTGTCATGGCTCCGTCAGGAGGTTCCCTCTGTCCTGGGCTGGGTGACCCCTGGTGACCCCCAGTGACCCTTGGGTGACCCCCAGTGACTCCTGGGTGACCCCTGGGTGACCCCTTGGTGCCCTTTGCCCCCAGGTCCACGCCCTGATCGTGTCCCGGCTGCGTCAGGAGGTCCCCTCAGTCCTGGGCACCAGCGGCCGTCGGAAGCGGCTCCTGCGGCGGCTCCCGGAGCTCCTGGCCCAGATCCAGCGGGAGCAGCAGATCCCACCCGGGGACCTCCCGGACTGCAACCGCCTGCAGGTGGGGGGGGGGATCCAGGGGGGGCCCAGGGGGGTTTGGGGGGATCCCAGCTCCTGCCTTGGGGGGATCCAGCGGCACCCGGAGGGATGGATTGGGATCCGGGGGGATCTGGGGGGGACATGGAGGGACCCTGACCCCTGGGGTTGGTGAGATCTGGTGGGATCCAGTGGGATCTGGAGGCACCCTGACACCCCCCTCCATCGGTGGGATCTGGTGGGATCTCGTTGGACCCAGAGGGATCCCGACCCCCAGTTCAGTGGGATCCAGTGGGATCTGCTGGGATCTGGAGGCACCCTGACCCCCAGACTGTTCGGATCCCATGGGATCTGCTGGGACCCAGATAGTTGGGATCTGGTGGGACCTGGTGGGATCCAGAGGCACCCTGACCCCCAGATTGGTGGGATCTTGTGGGACTCAGTGGGACCTGGAGGCACCCTGACCCCCAGATTGTTGTGAACCAGTGGGATCCCGTGGGATCCTGTGGGATCTACTGGGATCTGGAGCCCCCCCGACCCCCAGATTGGTGGGATCCAGTGGGATCAGCTGGGACCCAGATCGGTGGGATCTGGTGGGACCTGGAAGCACCCTGACCCCCAAATTGGTGGGATCTTGTGGGACCCAGTGGGACCTGGTGGGACCTGGAGGCACCCTGCCCCCCAGATTGTTGTGATCCCGTGGGATCCCATGGGATCCAGTGGGATCCAGTGGGATCCAGTGGGATCTGGAACCCCCCTGACCCCCTCCCTCCCTCCAGGAGCAGCTCCAGTCCCGGGACCTTTCCCGTCTCCCCCCCCTGAAGCGGCCGCTGCTGTCGGGGCTGGAGGAGCTCCTGTCCCGCGACCTCCCGGCCCTGACGGACCTGCTGGGCCCCGACCAACCCCCCGGGGGCCCGGCCGTGCGCGGGGGGGTCCTGGACGGCGCCGGGCCCTTCGCCGCCGACAGCGACGAGGACGACGAGGAGGACGACGAGGGCGACGCCGACGAGGACGACGACGAGTGGGTGGTGATGAAGGACAAGGCCAAGTACGACGAGATCTTCTACGGGCTGGCGCCCAGCGGGGGCAAGCTGAGCGGGCGGCGCGCCCGGGGCTGGATGGTGAGCAGCAACCTGCCCAGCTCCGTGCTGGGCCGCATCTGGCAGCTCAGCGACGTCGACCGCGACGGGATGTTGGACGCCGAGGAGTTCGCCCTGGCCGGGCACCTCATCGGGGCCAAGCTGGAGGGCAGGGGGCTGCCCGCCGACCTCCCGCCCAGGCTGGTGCCGCCCTCCAAGAGGAGGCCCAAGGGGTGCAAGGAATGAGCAGGAAATCAACCCAGAATCGCCCCAAAAATCACCCTTGGGCCTCCCCTAATCCCCTCCAAGAGGAGGCCCAAGGGGTGCAAGGAGTGAGCAGGAAACACCTCAGAAATCACCCCAAAAATCACCCTTGGGCCTCCCCTAATCCCCTCCAAGAGGAGGCGCAAGGGGTGCAAGGAATGAGCAGGAAATCAACCCCAGAATCGCCCCAAAAATCACCCTTGGGCCTCCCCTTCACATCCCTCCAAGAGGAAGCCCAAAGAGTCCAAGGAACGACCCCGAAATCGACCCAGAATCACCCCAAAAATCCTTTAAATCAGGGATCCCCCACACCCTCCAAGAGGAGGTCCAAAGGGGTCTAAGGAGTGACCCCAAAATCACGCCCAAATCCCCCCAAATTCCCCCGAAACACCGACCTCCCGCCCCCAAATACCAGAGACGCCCCCCAGAATGAAGGACACACACCCAGGGATCCCAAAAAACAGGGAACACCCCCCAAAAATGGGCACACCCCGAAAGGGACCACCCCAAAACCCCTCCGAACCAAAGACGAACACACCCCCCCAAACCAGGACCCCCCCCAGCACAGAAACACCCCCAAATCCAAGGAATTTCCCCCTGGGGCCCTCAAATAAAGGCACAGTGAGACTGAGGAGAGTGTC
>NW_020888472.1:0-446 GCF_003945725.1 Corapipo altera
CCCAAATTTTCCAGGAAAATCCCCCCAGTTTCCAATCCCAAAGTTTCCATCCCGACCCCTTTCCCTGCTCCTCCCGGCCCTCCCTGATTTCATGGAATTTTGGGGAGGGAACCTGAGGAATAATTCCCATTTTAGCTCAGATCCCTTCATTCTCAATCCCAAAATCCCTACTTTTAAGCCCCAAAATCCCAAATTTTAAGCCCCAAAATCCCCAAATTTTCCAGGGAAAATCCCCCCAATTTCCAACCCCGAAGTTTCCATCCCAACTCCGTGTCCCTCATCCCAAGGAAAACCCCAGAACCTGAGGAATAATTCCCATTTTAGCTCAGATCCCTTCATTCTCAATCCCAAAATTCCCACTTTTAAGCCCCAAAATCCCAAATTTTAAGCCCCCAAATCCCCATTTTTAAGCCCAAAAATCCCGAATTTTCCAGGGAAAATCCCCC
>NW_020888472.1:456-628 GCF_003945725.1 Corapipo altera
TGCTTTTGTGATCTCAGGGGACCCCAACCCCGGTTTTGGGGTCACTTTTTTGGGGTTAATTCCCCCCAAATCCCTCCCGGGATCCCCCGACCCGGAGCCTCGGCTACAACTTCTCCTTTATTTTTAATTATTGACATTTTCATAAAACTAAAATCTCCATTTAAATTCTCGG
>NW_020888472.1:638-1596 GCF_003945725.1 Corapipo altera
AGGGACAGGAGGATGTTTTTAGGGATGGGGGGTGTCCCAGGAGGGGGCTGTTTTTTCAGGGGATGTTTTTAGGGACAGGAGGATGTTTTTAGGGACAGGGGGTGTCCCAGGAGGGGATGTTTTTAGGGACAGGAGGATGTTTTCAGGGATGGGGGTGTCCCAGGAGGGGCTGTTTTTCAGGAGGGGGCCTCTCCCATCCCATCCCATCCCCTCCCCTCCGTGTCAGGTGCAGATCTTGATGCGGGTGCCCTTGGCCAGGATGCGGAAGAAGGGGAACACCCTCTCCCTGCAGCAGATGTGGAAGGTGTGGATGTGGCTCATGCTCTCGGCGTTGTAGAAGCAGAGCTGCCCCCTCTCGTAGTCCAGGTAGACGCCGAAGCGCCGCGGCTGCTCCCCCGGCGCCAGCGCCGTCTGCTCCGTGGCCGTCAGCGCCTGGTACTTCTTGCCCGTGGTGCCCACGGCCCAGATCTCCCTTTTCGGGGGTCCCCCGGACCCCCCTTTGTGGCGGGGCCGGGCGCTCTCCCGCGCCGCCCCCACGGCCCAGCCCCGGCGCCCGCCCACCTCCACCTCCCAGTAGTGGCGGCCGGCGCTGAACCCGGGGGCTCCCAGCACGCACAGGTCGCCGCCGACGTCCCCCCCAGTGCCCCGGCCCGGCCCCCCGGGGGGGTTCCGGGCTCCCGAATTGCCCCCCCCATTCCCCCCGGGGGGGTCCTGGCGCCGCTCGCTCAGCCGGACGCTGCGCCGGTCCAGGGACAGGCTGAGCCGAGGGTGGGCGGTGGCCGGGTCCAGGGTCACGTCGGCTGTGGGGAGGGGGGACACAGGGAAGGGTTGGGGGGCTCAGGGACCCCGTTGGGGACTGGTTTGGGGGGGGACGGGGGGGGTGGGGGGCTCTGGGACCCCGTTGGGAGCCAGTTTGGGGGGGTCCCTGAGCTCAAAGTGTCACCCAGAGACCCCGCTG
>NW_020888472.1:1606-2870 GCF_003945725.1 Corapipo altera
TCCCTGAGCTCAAAGTGTCACCCAGAGACCCCGCTGGGAACCATTTTGGGGGGGACACAGGGGGGTTGGGGGGCTCAGGGACCCCATTGGGAGCCAGTTTGGGGGGGTCCCTGAGCTCAAAGTGTCACCTGCAGAGCCCCGAGCCCTTTAACCCCCCTGTTGTCACCCCCTCAGCCTCCCATTTCCAGCCTTTTAACCCCAAACTTTCACCCCTTTTAACCCCAATTTCCACCCTTTTAACCCCAATTCCCAGCCCTTTATCCCCCACCTTGGGGCACTTTGTTGAAGACCTTTTCCATCTTCCTCATCACCACGTCCTGCAGGAAACAATTCCGGAATTTCTTCCCCACATCCACGGGCACCATCTCGGGCTCCTGGAATTTGATGTTCTCACACCTGGAAAAGGGGGAAAAAGAGGGGGAAAAATTAGGATTTGGCTGTTTGGGAGGGAGATGACGAGACCTGGGGGGGCTCCCGGGCCCCTTCCCAGCCTTCCCCAACCATCCCAAAATTCCATCTGTGGAATTTCCCCTTAGGAATTCCCGGCTGGAAAAGCCCCCCCAGGGTGGGTTTTTCCCCCCTCCCAAATTCCCAGGAGATTCCAGTGGGAAGGACTGACCTGATGAAGGTGCTTTTGATGTCCTGGGTGGGAAATGGAGAGAGAAGAGAGAGGAAAAGGTTCAGGAGGAATCGGAGCCTGAGCAGCTGGAGCTGCTCCCAGTGCTCCCAGTACACCTTGAGCCCCCAATCCCAGTGCTCCCAGTGCACCTTGAGCACCTGGAGCCCACAATCCCAGTATTCCCAGTGCTCCCAGGCCACCCTGAGTCCAATCTCAGTGTTCCAAGTACACCTTGAGCCCCCAATCCCAGTGTTCCCAGCTCACCTTGAGCAGCTGGAATCCCCAATCCCAGTGCTCCCAGTACACCTTGGGCCTGTCCTGTCCCCCCAATCCCAGTGCTCCCAGTACACCCTGAGCCTGTCCTGTCCCCCAATCCCAGTGCTCCCAGTGCACCTTGAGCACCTGGAGCCCCCAATCCCAGTATTCCCAGTGCTCCCAGCCCACCCTGAGTCTGTCCTGTCCCCCCAGTCCCAGTTCTCCCAGTGTTCCCAGTACACCTTGAGCCTGTCTTGTCCCTCCAATCCCAGTGCTCCCAGTGCTCCCAGCCCCCCTCGACCCCTCAATCCCAATATTCCCAGTGCTCCCAGCATTCCCAGTTCCCCCAGCATTCCCACCTTGAGCAGCTGGAGCCCGTCCTGCCTGGCA
>NW_020888473.1:0-2867 GCF_003945725.1 Corapipo altera
CAGTTAGAAATGCTTTTGCTGTGCAAGACTGTTGATGAGCAGAGGGATATCTTGGGAGTGACATTAATATAACAAAACTCAATAGTGAATGAAATAAAAGCCATCTGGAGAGTTGGACAAAATCTGCCTGTACCTAATGCAATTTATACAGGGCTACTTCTCAGTCTGGAAGGGACCTGAAATATCAGCTGGTTCCAAACCCATTGACATGGTGGGATTGAAGAGTCAGGAAATTTCCCTCCTTAGCAGCTGTTTCTCAGAGCATTCCTCTCCAGCTCTTCATGACATCAGCATACTTCTGTGAAGAGAGTAATCCAAATCTACACTCTCGATGATGTAGTTTAGATCAGCACCACACACCAGTAAGAAAATGTCACTCTGACAAGGATTTGTTCACAGAATCACAGAATCACAGAATCACAGAATATTCTGAGTTGGAAAGGACCAACAAGGATCATCGAGTCCAGCGCCTGGCCCTGCACAGGACCATCCCCAAGAGTCACAGGATGTGCCTGAGAGAATCATCTAAATGCTTCCCGAACTCTGTAGGGCTTGGTGCTGTGAACATTTCCCTGGGAAGCCTGTTCAGTGCCCAACTACCCTATGGGTAAAAAACCTTTTTCTAATGTCCAACCCAAACCTGCCCTGACACAGTTTCAGGCCAATCCCTCAGCTCCTGTCACTTGTCCCCAAAGAGGACACCAGTGCCTTCTCCCCCTTGTCCTCCTCTCACAAGGAAGTTGTAACTGCAATGAGGTCTCCCCTCACTCTCTTCTCCAGTTGAACAGACCAAGTGACCGCTGCCACACCTCATAAGGCTTCCCCTTAAGGCCCTTCACCATCTTCATGGACAGTCTCTAATGGCTTAATATCTCTCTGATATAGTGGTGCCCAAAACAGCCCAATTTTGTAGGTGAGGCACTTCTCCCCAATTCTGTGGAAGCCCTATCAGTTACCAAGGGACAGAAGAATCCAGTCTTGAAACCCAGCAGGGATCAAACAAGGGTCAGTCACAGAACCACAACACTGTCCTCTGCACAAAAACATCTCCACTGTCTGTGTCACCCAACACAGACCTGTGGGGTGAAGTCACAGCCCCACAACTGAAGTTTGAGGGTTTTGGAATATTATAAAGTGTTGGGCCATTTTCCATGAGAGCAGTGGAGCTAATTAGATAGTCCCCATGGATACAGCCTTGAGCTGTGTGGCTGAGTGCAGGTGCTGCATTCCTGGATGTTGTTGTAAGAATGTGTTTACATATGTGTGGGAGAATAGAAGTTGGAGAACTGAATAAAAAGCTGCCTGCTGCGCTAAACAGGCAGATATCTCTCTGGCTCATCCTAGTGTCTGATCATCCTAGTGTCTGTGTCTCGCATGTCTTTCTTCCCCCTCAGACCAAGGCCTTCCATAGATACCCTGCAACACAGTCCTCCTGAGCCAACATGCAAATCCTGCACAGTGACACTGACACCAGGTAAGGGGATACCCAGCACATTTACATCCCTGCACCTGCCCTGCTCTCAAGATGAGCGGCACCAAAATCCCCCCCACCAGCAGCTCTATAAAGCTTCTCTTTCCACACCTGACACTCAGGCAACAGCAGACGCTGACCTGTGTTTGGCATTGGTGCAACAGCCCCCTTGTCCAGCACAGCACTGCTCCCAGCTCCCAGGATGGAAGCTTGTCACTCTCCAGAGCAATCCAATGTCACCTCATACACTGCCACGGCTGTGGCCATTGTCACCTTTGAGACATTTGCTGGCATGTGGATAAATGCTTTCATTGTTTCTGTGGTTTGCGTGGCCTGGGTCAAAAAGAAAACCTTGAACTCTAATGAGAAGATCTTGTTGTTTCTGGGATCCTCCAGGTATTGGTTTTTGTGCATTTCATGGGTATATTCCTTTCTATCACTGATTTATCCCAATTACCTTTATGTTCATCCCATATTTGAGCTAATTGCTAGTGCTCGGAGCTTTTTTAATTGTTCCAACGTGTGGTTTTCTGCTTCTCTTTATATCTTTTACTGCATAAAAATTGCCAATTTCAGGAACAGCTTCTTCATCTACCTGAAAGTAAAAGTTGACAGGATTGTGCCCTGCCTCTTGTTGGGGTCAGTGCTTTTCTCTCTGGTCATGGGAATCACTGTCTACAACATCATGGATAAAGGGCTCAGTAACAACTTCAATTTCACCTGCCAAGGAAGGATTTGGAAATCACGTATTAGAATAGATCAACATCTTTTGCCTCATTATTTTATCATTGGCTTTGGACATGCTACTTCCTTCACAGCAGTCATCTTTTCTGCCCTTCTCCTTTTCTTTTCCCTCTGGAGACACAAACGCAACATGCAGACAAACTCCATGAAGGACCTCAGCATGGATGCCCACATCAAAGCCATGAAATCCATTCTCTCCTTCTTCATAATGTCCAGCATCAACTATATATGTTTGATCTTGACTCTCATTTATTCAATGAAGAATGAAAATGATGCAATATTTTTAACTTATTTAATTCAATACGCTTTTCCAGGTTTTCATTCCCTTGTCCTGATTTTCAGTAATCCCAGTCTGGAAAAGAGACTGCTAGGGATTCTACCCTGTGGGAAGTGCAAGGTTTTCCTCAAGAGGGAACTGTAACAAAACCTGGAGCCCTTGCAAAATGCTGATATTTCTCTGTAGAAAACAAGTCAATTTATCTCTAATGCAACACTCCTGGCAATGTAGATGATAGAGGTGTTCATCTTTGAGGTTAAGAATATGTCATTAAAATTCTTTGATTTAATATGAGGAGTTGTATAAATTATTATTCTCATTCATTTTGATAGTTCTTGGAGCTGAATTGTTGTCAATAACAAAGTCATTTAGACC
>NW_020888474.1:0-2863 GCF_003945725.1 Corapipo altera
CATGGCACTGACCTCATAAAGCCCAGCCATGTCATAATGGTACAGGCCTCATCATGGTACTGACCTCATAGGTCCCAGTAATATCATAATGTTGCGGGCATGATCATGGCACTGACGTCATAAAGCCCAGTCACATCATAGAGGTCCACGCATCATCATGGCAGTGACCTCATAAAACCCAACCATGTCATAATTTTGCAGGCCTCATCATGGCAGTGACCTCATAAAGCCCAGTCATGACATAATGGTTCAGGTCTCATCATGGTACTGACCTCATAAAGCCAGACATGTCATAGAGGTCCACGCATCATCCTGACACTGACCTCAAAAAGCCCAAACATGTCATACTGGTGCAACCCTCATCATGGCATTGACCTCATAAAGCCCAGACATGTCATAGAGGTCCACACATCATCATGGCACTGACCTCATAAAGCCCAGCCATGTAATAGTTGTGCAGGCCTCATTTTGGCACTGACCTCATAGATCCCCGCCATGTCATAATTATGCAGGCATCATCACGGCTCTGACCTCATAGATCCCAGTTGTGTCATAATGGTGCAGGCATCATCAAGGAACTGATGTCATAAAACCCAGCCATGTCATAGAGGTCCACGCATCATCATGGCAGTGACCTCATAAAGCCCTCTCATGTCAAAATGGTGCGGGTCTCATTATGGCACTGACCTCATAAAACCGAGCCATATCATAATGGTGCAGGCATCATCAAGGCACGGACGTCATAAAGCCCAGCCATGTCATAGAGGTCCAGGTATCATCATGGCAGTGACCTTATAAAGTCTAACCATGTCAGAGAGGTCCACGCTTCATCATGGCTGTACCTAATGCAACCCACTCATGTCATAATGGTGTAGACCTCATCATGGCAGTGACCTCATTAAACCTAGCCAGGTCACAATGGTGCAGGCCTAATTATGGCACTGACCTCATAAAACCCAACCATGACATAATGGTGCAGGTCTCGTCATGGCACTGACCTCATAAAGCCGAGTCATATCATAATGGTGCAGACCTCATCATGGCACTGACCTCATAGATCGCAGCCATGTCAGAATGGTGCAGGCCTCATCATGGCACTGACCTCATAAAGTCCAACCATGTCATAGAGGTCCACGCATCATCCTGACACTGACCTCATAAAGCCCAACCATGTCATAATTTTGCAGGCCTCAACATGGCACTGACCTCATAAAGACCACCCATGTCATAGAGGTCCACGCATCATCATGGCACTGACCTCATAAAACCCAACCATGTCATAATGGTTCAGGTCTCATCATGGCACTGACCTCATAGATCCCAGTCATGTCATAATGGTACCGGTCTCATGATGGGACTGACCTCATAAAGCCCAGTCATGTCATAATGGTGCAAGCATCATCATGGCCCTGAGCTCAAAAGGCCCAGACATATCATAGAGGTCCACGCATCATCCTGGCAGTGACCGCATAAAGCCCAGCCATGTCATAATGGTGCAGACCTCATCATGGCACTGTCCTCATAAAACCCAACCATGCCATAATTGTGCAGTCATCATCATGGCACTGACCTCATATATCACAGTCAGGTCATAATGGTGCCAGCATCATTAAGGCACTGACATCATAAACTAAAACCATGTCATAGAGGTGCACGCATCATCATGGCACTGACCTCATAAAGTCTAACCATGTCATAGAGGTCCATGTATCATCATGGAACTGACCTCATAAAGCCCAGATATGCCATAATGGTGCAGGTATCATCAAGGCACTGATGTCATAAAGACCAAATATTTCATAGAGCTCCACGCATCATCATGGCACTGACCTCATAAAACCGAGCCAAGTCATAATGGTGCAGACCTAACCATGGCACTGACCTCATAAAGCCCAGGCATATCATACTGGTTAAGGACTCATCATGGCACTGACCTCATAAAGCCCAGTCATGTCATAGAGGTCCACGCATAATCATTCCAGTGACCTCATAAAGTCTAACAATGTCATAGAGGTCCACGAACCATCATGGCAGTGACCTCATAAAGCCCAGCCATGTCATACTGGTGCAGACGTCATCATGGCACTGACCTCATAAAACCCAGCCATGTCATAATTGAGCAAGCATCATCATGGCACTGACTTCATAAAGCCCATCCATGTCATAACGAGGCAGACCTCAGCATGACTCTGACATCACAGATGAAAGCAATGACGTAATTGTGCAGGCATCATTAAGGCACTGATGTCATAAAGCCCAGCCATGTCATAGAACTCCACGCATCATCATGGAAGTGACCTCATAAAGTCTAACCATGTCATAGAGGTCCACGCATCATCATGGCAGTGACCTCATAAATCCACACCATGTCATACGGGTGCAGACCTCATCATTGCACTGACCTCATAAAACCCAGTCATGTCATAATTGTGCAGGCATCATCATTACACTGACCTCATAGATCCCAGCCATGTCATAATGGTGCAGGTCTCATAATGGTTCTGACCTCATAAAACCCAGACACGTCATAGTGGTCCACGCATCATCATGGCACTGACCTCATAGATCCCAGTCATGTCATAATGGTGCAGGTATCATCATGGCACTGACGTCATAAAGCCCAACCATTTCAAAGAGGTCCACGTATCATCATGGCAGTGACCTCATAAAACCCAGCCATGTCATAATTGCGCATCATCATCATGGCACTGATCTCATAAAGTCCAACCATGTCATAATGGTGCAGGCCCCATCATGGCACTGACCTCATTAAGTCAAGCCATATCATAATGGTGCAAGCCTCATCATGGCACTGACCTCATAAAGCCCACATAAGTAATAAAGGTCCACGCCTCATCCTGAC
>NW_020888475.1:0-2862 GCF_003945725.1 Corapipo altera
GGCGGGGAGGGCTCCCGCCGGTGCTGGCCGCGGGCGGCTCCTCCTCCCCTCGCTGCACCGGCAGACGAGACGGAGGAGCCCGGAACGGGGCCGGGGCCGCCTCGGTGCTGCCCAGGATGGAGGTTGCCGTCCCGTGTCCGACCCTAACAGGGGGCTGGGGCGGGCCAGTGCCACAGCCACCAGCCGTATCAGGGACCGGGTGCGCGGCACCACCATGCGCCGACCACGGGGGGGGGGGTCGAACGGACGGGATGTCCCTCTCTCTCCTCCCCCGTTTCCCGCGGCGACTTCGGTCGCTCCCCCTCTCCTAGACCCCGGAGGGAAGCTGCGCTGCTTTCTCGTTGGGGCTCGGAATCTTTTTGTTGCATTTCAAGTATTGCTAATACGTGATTCCAAGCTCTGTTGGCATGTACTGCTGCTTTATCGTTGGAATTTACAGCCATCCAAATCTGTCTGCCTAGTAAATCCCAATCTTTAGTCGTCAGACAGAAAGGAAGTTTAAAGTCATTTTTAACCATAACTTTGGAAAGGCATTTTAAAGCTGTTTTGTTAGTTGGTTTCCCATTATAACTTAGTAAATTTTTCAAACGCTTATAGTTCTCTTTTTCAGTCTTAGAGAGGGATGCCCCCATTTTTTTTTTTTTTGAGGGTCTACTGGCAGACACTCAAAAGCTGAAAGAGATTAGTCTCCAAAATCGTGCAACCATTGACTTCCTACTCCTGACACATGGTCATGGGTGCCAGGATTACGAGGGAATGTGCTGTATGAATTTTTCAGATCATTCACAATCAATTTATGAAAGTATACATCAATTAAAAAATCTTGTAAAAGATATCCACCAGTCCCGTGATGAGGGACTGGATGGACTTTTTGATTGGATCAAACTTCCCTCTTTACCCAATTGGTCCCGCAATATCATAATCATACTAGTGATTTCCTTATTTGCCCTTGTGTTCTTGTGTACCTGTTTGCCGTGTTTCATCATTTGTGTTCGCCAGATGATCATCCGCAGTGTAGCCGTGAATGTCACCACGATTAAAAACAGAGAAGGGGGAGATGTAGTGGATGACAAGACAGAATGGGAGAGATCTGTTGCCTGAAGAAGCATAAATGGAATCTAAATGGACTTGTCACTTACTGGACAATTCACCCACCGGACTGACAGTTTTTTCCCCAGTTTATTGTTGTGCGCTTATGAAATCTTGTGCACCCCAGTTTATTGTTAAATTTCATGAATTCTGCTATACCTCCATATTGTCCCCACTTCTCCCTCAGACTTTCCCTCCAAAAGTTGTTTGTCACCCTGTCTCCCCTACTTTCCCGCTCCTCTGCCACTGATTGGTTGTCGTTTGCCACAGTGCAGGGAGAGCTACCATTGACCAGTTCCCTCAGAGACCCGGGAGTTCCACCCACCTTTCCCCTGTCCCTCTACCACATTTTTCCCTGAGTTGTCAATCTCTTGCGTCTCCCCGGTTTAGAATCCGCCCCTCAGACCTAGTTTATTTAATCCCTTGTTCCCGGCATTGCTGCATTAACCCTCGACTGTGCCAAGAACCCTTTTTGCAGTGCCCGGTCCCATCCCCCTTTACCATGCGGACCGTGGCAGGAATGTATGGCATATTTGCTAATATTAACTTGTAAATCTCCATGCAAAAGACAAAGACGATGGGAATGGACAGAATATTACCTTGAAAATTTTCAACCTTTTTCATAGAGCAAGGACACTCTATTTGTCATAACGGCAACAGAACCACTGCTGCATTTTGTCTTCCCTTCTTCACCTCTTCCCGCCCGCTGCCCCTCCTGCGTCTCCTGTTTCTCTTGAGCACTCGACCCCCCTGGAAGCAAGTGTTACTTCGTTCAGGGAGCTTTCACTACCATTTGTCGGAAGATGGGGGAGAGGGAGGGAGGGAGGGGGAGGAGGGAGAATAGAGTTAATTCGGAGAAAAATCAGAAAGAAAAGTCAAATTGCCTTTGCTCTCCTTATGTCTCAAGTTATCTACACGGTCTGCTGAGAAAGAACGATAGGAGGGAAGGAACAGCTGCAGATGGACACGTTCTGGGGAGGGGGGGGGAACTGTAAAACAGGGGAGAACACAGACAGCCCCCCCACTGCACCGCCTTACACCGCGTCCGCCGCTGCCAGCCCACTATCCCTCCGTAACACCGCTCAGGACCATGACTGTGGGCAGCGCGGGGGAAAACAGACCCCCCCCAGTCCGCTGCGCCGAGGCCCACGACCGCCACTACCGAGGGCCGCTGCCGGCGCATGCGTGGGCGTACCATTCCAATCCGGGACCGGGGCCGGGGCCACGGCCACACCCAGTCTGTTGGCACCCAGGGCCACGGCCGCTGCCGCCGGGGCTACAGCACAGGTGCCGCTGCCGCCAGGCACAGATGAAGTCGGCGGCGCCAAAGCCGGACACGGTGCCACCCCGCAGGCACCCGGCGCCGGGTACACAGGCACTGCACCGTCCGGAGGAGATGTAGAAAGCTCCTTAAGGTGAATTTCAGCCACTATGTTCACAAGATCGTCCCCCGGGCCATCAGCAGCACATTCATGCCGTAGCTGTCCTTGATCATCTTGGACAAGTGCTGCCGAGTCTCTAGCAGTGCATCCATTTTGGTGGGGCCACTTGGCTGACCCCGACCCCGCTCCACAACCTCCGGTCCCGCTTTGGTTCCCTTCAGCTCCGCCCGACACCTCTTCTTTAGAACTCTAATGTCCTCCCAGGCAAAGCAACCTCCCTCTCAGTCCGAAGACACAAAAGTGACAAGCGACATAACTTAGCTTCGTTGGTCTAACACCAAAATGCCGTAACAAAGCTTTCCAGGCGACAAACACACGCCTGTCGTTTGCA
>NW_020888476.1:0-2862 GCF_003945725.1 Corapipo altera
CGCTGTGTCCTACAGCTTCCCCTGTGCTGGGGCTGCGGCAGCATCCTGCCTGGGTGACCCCTGAGCCTCAGGCTCCATAACAGCCAGAACCTCTGGTGACTGGGTCCCTCCCCTCGGGCCCTGGACAAGCAGGTGCCACCCTGCACCAGCCCTGACCACACAGCCTGGCTGGTCGGGGCAGTGGCAGAGCTGCTCTGCAGCACCTGAGCCCTTCCCACCAAACCCAGAGAGGGTTTTGAGCAGCCACTTGCAGATTCCATTGCTGGGGCTGCCGCAACCTGTCAGAAACATCTTCACTTCTCCTTTTCTTCCCCCTGTATAAAAGCAACCTTTGCACCTCTCTGAGCTTTCTCCAGCCTCTTCAACTCTCTTACCAGGGCAAGTTTGCTCTCTACTGGCACATGAGCCACCTTCAGATGCAGCAACAAGGAGCAGTGGAGTTTGCTGCTGGCTCTCCTGCTGTGGTTTCACATCCATTCCCATATATCCCAGCCCCCTCCATCAGGGCTGTCTAAAGGGGGAGTCCAGCACCAACTGGTGCTTTTCACTGATGTGCAGCTCATTTATGAACAGCAGTGTGAAATACTGTCATACTTGCCTTTCTCCAGCAGCTTCCTAGTGAGGACCTCGAGGCTTCCCATAAACCGGGATTAGTTAAACCTCAGAGGCCCTCCTTGTATGTGGCGCTACAGCTCTTTTGCAGCTGGAAGAAAATATTCCAGCTTGGTTACGTGTCTCGCCTGGAGCCATGCAGTGAATCACTGGCAGGAAGAGGAACAGAACTCAAAAGCCCTGTAACTGCCAGCTCTGACCATCACACACTTCTCCTTCCTCCAGTCTTGAAGTTATTTGTCAGCACACATTTAATACTTAGCATATGTTTTCCCAGTACAACACTGAACACTAAAATTTGGTCTCATTTAGCAGCTTTGTGCCTTCACTCTGATCCAGTACCTCGGGAAGAGGTGAGGCAGAAGGATGTACTATCCAGTGAGGCCCTGGGTGTTGGGCTATGGCAGACACTTTGTCTCAGCAGACTTCTTTGGACCCCTCACATCTCTAATGGGGGATGCAGATCAGCCCATTCACATTTAAATTCTCTCTTAGTGGCAGTCAGAAAGTGAGGTGGGTTTTGAGCAGGAGCAGATGTGGGCAAGCTGGCCTTGCACAGTCCTACCTCTCAAGACCCAGGTAATATTTCTCCATTCACCTTAGCCACTGTAGGGAGGGACTCCAGCTTCATCCTGGCAGTAACAGTCAGAAATGATGCTCAACAGAGCATTCATCACATCGCCCTCCTCCAATGCTCCACATCATCTCAGCAGGGTATATTTGGTTCCTGTGCCAGGACATTCAGCTCAGCCTGTGGCCCAGACTTTGGCCTCCCAGCTCTGCCCTCACCTGCTCCAGTGACCCAACAAGATACTTCATTGTCCTTCCTCTCTCAGTTGCCTTTACCTGCTGGACAAGGTGAGCAGAGCTTTGTGAAGTTCACTTTGGTTGCCCAGCAGGCAAATAGGTGTGATAAGGATGCTGATTGCCTTGGGAACATGGCAAAACACAAACAGCTCTGACTAACTCCACATGGAAATACCCTCCCTGGAGGGGCAGGCAAGAGGCTGGAACAGAGTGCACAGCTCTGGGAATTTTCCATCAGACATAGATGGGCTCCACTCCGAAGTCCTTCCTGGCTGCCCAAAACACAGCAACTCCACATTACTGCACCAGCACTTGGTCCCTTACAGCCAAGGGAGACCATCAGTCGAAGGAATAACTCAAAGGAAGGCAGCACAGGCACAGAAAATGCCCACCTGGTAGGTCCTATCCAGAGGAAAAACACTGCGGAGGGCAGGGACTGTGCTGGCAGAGGGCAGGACTGGGCTGTGTGCACAGGGTGAGGGCACAGACGTATATTCAGATGCTGCTCAGTCCAGTGAGCCAGGACCAGGCCATGGCTCAGATTTTAAGCCAGTAAGGTTTTGGCCACCGGCCTCGCAAACCACAGAGTTAGTGTCACTGGCAGGGTTAGGTGCTGGGAGCACAAGACTTTCTGAAAATCATCCCCAAAGGCTACACAGGACAGCATAAAGGGTCTGCATCCCCTCTGCATAAAGGATTCCACTTCTCATCACCCAGTATTGGTACCAGAAACTTTTAGTATTTGCCACTGTGGAGCTTCTTGTACCAATCAATAAATTTTCTGAAGCATTATTCATTTGTCAAAATGCAACTGCTGTTGATGGGAAAACTCGAGATGACCAGGAAGGGCTCACACATGTCCTGACATCCCATGGGAGCCAGGCCTGTGAAAGGCAAGCAGCGTGAGGAGCACTTCAACCCTTCACCTTTTGGTGCCTCTGCTAATGCAAAAGAGGGGATGCACTGAAGGATTAACTATTGATCTGTTAGTTTGCCCTCAGATTTAAATTCATTTCCCACTGCAGAGCAGGGGAACATTTCTTTCTCATGACAGGAATAAAAAATTTACTGTTACAGAGTAAGGAAAGGCATTTACATCTTTTCAAACAAACTCAAAAGTATTAAGAAATATGTGAATTATGGTTAACTGTCTATTTAGGCCACAAATGCTAAAGAGCAAACTGTCTTTCTCTTTGATCTGTTAGCAGAAATAGTCTTATAATTAAATGCAAAATTTTTAAGTTATGGCAGGAACTTTTCAGGCAGACATGTAACTTTTCCTACCTCCTGCCTTTGGAAACCAGAAGGGCCATGTTTAGATTCCCACCTTGTGTTCAGATCCCAGTCCTGAACCATACAAACCTGGATGGTGTAGGATCTAGTGGCTAAAACAAATCTTTAGCCACCAAACCAAACAGAATGGACTGCAGTGATGGACAAAAC
>NW_020888477.1:0-684 GCF_003945725.1 Corapipo altera
GTCCCTGTGTCACCGCCCGCTACCGCTCTCAGCAGCAGCAGCCAAGCAGCGGCCAGACGCGTGAGGTCAACACCCCGGAACAGTTCCCCGAGGAAGGGCCAGCGCCTCCGGCGAACAACGAGATCGAGAGACCCGCGGGGGAGGAAGCAGCAGCAGGACCCGAGCAGGAACCACTCAGAAGGCAGGAGGAACCCGGAAACGAAAGAGGCACCGGGAAAGACAAACACAAGCAGAGCACGAGGTATGCAAAAACCGGGGCTATGGAGCGTGGGCGGTGGAGAGGATCCCACAGAGTCCCTGGGGGGCTCCAGGAAAGGTCCGAGGGAGGAAAGAGCCCGAGCGGGACCAGCGGCGAAGGAGAGAGCGAGCGGAAGTCCGGGAGCAACAGCACGAGAGACACCCAGGAACAGTGACCCCAGAGACAAACGGAGTGGGGCAGACACAAAGCTGCCGACTTCAGCAGTAGTCAAAGCAGCAAAAACCCCCTTCCTTGGCTTTTTTTCCTTTTTCTTTGCAGCCTGAACTATGAACTGATCTTTTTTTGCAAACCCTTTTTGTTTATTAACCTGTTTCAGCTTCACAGTGTAAGGCGAACAAAACGCTACCAATACAGAGATTGTCCTCCCGCACCCCGCAAACAAACAAACAAACAAAAAAACAAAAAAAGAAAAGGGGGGGGGGGGG
>NW_020888477.1:784-2859 GCF_003945725.1 Corapipo altera
AAACAAACAAACAAAAAAACAAAAAAAGAAAAGGGGGGGGGGGGAAGCGAAGGAAGCAAAGAACCCTTGCTGAATGAAGATACCCTTCCATAAGTAATAGCCAAAATAGTTTTTAAATGTATGCATAGCTGTATTTTTGAAAATTTTTAAGTCTTTGCAATAACAATTTTCCCTAAGTCCAAAAGCCAAATTAACACAGAAAGACATATATTTGCCTTAAAAATAGAAGAAGTATATATTTTATCCTTGAACTATAGGAATGTTTATATGTATTTGAAATTTAAATTGAACATGAAGCAAAATATGCTTATGTTTTTACAGGTTATACTATCATCAAAACAGAAAACATAGCTATATTACTAATCTAAGGGTAAGAAACAAAAAATGCCAATTTCTCGGTTCATAACCAAAAGACACTGTAAAATGAAACCCAAAGGTATGTTTGTATGATGTGTGTTCGATGGCCATCGAGTGTGAATGTGTGAATGTAGCATGCGTGTGAATACATAATATGTTCTGATTTATACACAAATGCGCATTACCTCACATATGCACAAACACCCTTAGATAAAAAACAGAAAACATATCACCCTGAGTTGAATAGAATTTCATTTGCAGAGATGTCTTAGGTTAAATAAAAGTTTTCAAAAACAAACACAAAAAAACTTTCAGGTAAAAATCAGGAGCACACAAACCCTGAAGTCATCAAGTTATTAAGTTCGGTTCAAAATCAATTGCCTATAAGTCAATAAGATCTTTAGAAGATAGCTTAAATAAGATTTTATAAGAGTAATTTCTAATGAGAAATAATGGGAATAAGTTAAGTTGTTTAAACAAATTCTATATTAATCCAGAGTTATTTAATTTAGCGTTGTTGGGAATTTTTCCTTCTTGCATTTTGTTCCTTGTTTACTTTTCTAGATCCAAAAATGTCTGATAGTCTTTTTGATTGGTTAAATGTTCTTAATGTTAATGCTAAGTTTAAGAAAATATATAGCAATGTACAGAATGCCTTAAAACAGGTATGATTCCTTCACATGCCTTTATAATGCCAAACCTTGTGGCCCAAACTATTCTGACACACAATGCCTTTGCATAATCATACTTTCCATCTCAAGTATATAAAAGACTGTACATTGCCTTGAAAAAGGAGCCTCCTTGCTAAAATTAATTTCACTTGTAGTATTAAAAGCAAGACTGCAATGTTTCTTGTTAGATCCATTTAAGAATACCTTTGCTTCTAAAATACAGCTATAGAATTTGTTATTAGCTCACTCTGAACTAATACATCAATGCATTGATAAATTGAAGGAAGAAAATACTAATCAAAGCTTAGATTTCATGTTTAGTTAGCATAATAAGTCAAAAGAAAACATTTAAGGTAATATTTGTATTCCTTTGTATTTTGTCTTGCATTAGCAAACGTTTGATCAAAGTTTTTTCCGAGTTTTTTGTTTTTTTAGAAAAATAAAAAAAGAAGGGGCAGATGTGGGAGCCCAAACCCAGCTTTCAGCAAAGGAAAACAAGGGCTGACAAAAACCTCGTAATCTGAAGGAGCTGGACCCTTCTCACAAGACCTGTTAAAGTTCTACCTCTTGGATCAAGCCTGGCTCCAGCAGAAATCAGAAAAGACTTTTGAGATAACTGTATCAAACCATGTCTAAACCCCTGTAATCCCTCTATCCCCCATGTAATCCTACTAGAAGAAAAATTAACTATGTAGAAATTGCAGCAAAAACTTGTGTAATTCCATAATTAACATAACTCGTCCCCTTCATTAACATGTCCAACCTCAGATACCTTTAAAATTGTGTTCTCGTGTTCAATAAACTATTCCAGTTCCCCCATACTGGAATCGTGTCTAGTTTTTATTTTTCAGACCGCCACTAATGTCGCCACAACCGTGGGGCTGAGAACCTTCTAACCTTTAGAAGATTCGTTGGCCATCGGCTGGCTGGACCATGGGAAGCAGCACTCCTTGCGTTTCGGTGGTGTGTGCGTAATCAGAACTGAGAGAAGGCGGAAGATGTGCACGGAAACTTGTCCTCAGCAGGCGGGAACTGCTGAGCGAGCTG
>NW_020888478.1:0-2859 GCF_003945725.1 Corapipo altera
ACATTCTAAGGGCCCATGGAACAACAATAATCTTTGACATGTATTTACAGAAGCACAACAAAACTACAACATATAAGGCACGGATCCTGAATTTATTGATGTTGTCAGAATTTTCTTAATAAATCCAGCATTCTTCTTTATAGAAACGACAGTCTTCTTGATGACAGCACTATTAATATCTTCTTAACAAAAATATCTTCTTAATAAAAACAACTATCTTCTAAAAAAACTATCTTCTTAATAAAACACTACTTTAAAAAGAAACCTTATCTTCTTTAAAAAACTATCTTCTTATTTAAAAATCTATCTTCTTAAACTATCTTCTCTATACAGACTACAATCTTCTTAAAAAATTAACATTAGAAAACATATTTACAGAACAACATGTAAAACATATATACACAGTGGCCGATTCCATGGTCGGCAGGTCCGTCAGTCCTGGAAGAAAAGCAAGGGCACGGTCAGTGCAGTTGGGCCCTGCTGGGTGTTCCCTGTGCCCCCAGCCTGGCACACACGGCAGGTGACCCTGAGGCAGGGCATGGCCAGTACGTGCCTGTCGTGCTGCTGGGGGACTGTCCTCATCCCAGCACCATGTCCTCCTCCTCATCCTGCTGGTCGACATCCATGTCCTCGATCTCCTCCACCACATCGATCTCCATCTCTTCTTCAATCTCTTGGGTGTCCACCTCCATCATCTCCTCAGTATCCAACACAATGTCCACATCCATCTCTTCCTCCGTATCTCCAGCAGTCTGTGTAAGGGAGCACAACCTCAGAGAGGGGTCCCTGTCCCACACCAGCCCCACTGAGCTCCAGCCTTCCTTGGAAGTCAGGGGTTTCCCACCTGCATGGATTGGCACTGTACCTTGACTGGGAGGAGGTTGCCCATCCTGCTGGGATGGCTGTTGAGCTCCAGACAGCAAGGAGAGTCCAGGACTGACAAGTCTTTTAGGGATCACCTGACGAGCTTTCCCTGGGAGCTGCTGAAGGTTCGCTGGCAGCAGGGGAATGGCTGCGTTGTGCTCGTCACCGGGCCCTGGCAGTTCCACATGGAACACGGGCACAGCTCTGGCAGCTGTGATGTCACAGGAGCTGTGGGGCCACTTCGCTGGGGGCGATGGGGTTATGAAATGATGGAATCCTGGACTGGTTTGTCTTTGGAGGGACCCTAAAAATCATCTTTTTCCAACCTGACCAGCCTCCCAGCAGACCAGGTTGCTCAGAGCCCCATCCAAACAAGCCTTGAATGTTCCCAGGAATAGGGCATCCACAGTCTCTCCACACAGCCCCTGCCAGGGCCTCACCACCATTAGTGCAAAAAAACATCTTCCTAAATCAAATCAAACCTGAATCCCCCTCCTTCAGTGTAAAGCCATCCCCTCTTCTCCTCTCCTCCCAGTGCTGAACACTCTGTCCCAGCTTTCCTCTGGGCCCCTTCAGCTCCTGCCCGGCCGCACTGAGGCCTCCCCGGGGCCTTCTCTTCTCCCACCTCAGCAACCCCAACTCTCTCAGCCTTTCCACACAGCACAGGGGCTCCAGCCCTCGCAGTGTCTCCGGGGCCTCCTCCCCACTGGCTCCAGCAGCTCCACAGCCTTCCTGCGCTCAGCACCCCAGAGCTGGAGGCCGGGATGAGCCCTGCGGGGGCTGCAGCTTCCTGGGGAACAGGGGGAAGGTTTGGTTATCCCTGGACAGGAACTAAACGCACTCCTGTGCTGAGGGATAAAACCCCCAGAGTGAAGCCTGTGCTGGGCAGAGTCCTGCTGCCATGGGCTGTTCTTTGTGGAGTCTGCAGGAATGCATTGGGAGCAGATCCCGTCTGTCCCCTGGGCCCAGCTCCCAGCCCGGAGCAGCTCCATGGGGTGCATGGGCCGGGCTGTGGGTCCATCCCCCAGCTCAGCTCCGAGCTCCCTGTGCTCCCATAAGCCCAGGCTCCAAAGCAAACCCTGGCAATGGGGACACAGTGTCCGTGCCCCGCTGGCTCCCTCCAGCTGAGGCCGGGCCTGCAGCATCCTGGGGAGCCCCCAGAACAAACATTTTCCCCAGGAATTTCTGGAGCAGGAGCAAAAGCCAGAGTCCCCTGTGCTGACGCTCCCTCCGGGCCAGCTCCAGCCCCTCGGGGTGCCTGGGGGAAGGGGGTGCCCCCAGCCCAGTGCACCCTCCTCAGCACTGGGGCCACCCAGGGAAGAGCCATTGAGGAAGCTCTCCAGGACCACACAGGCACGGCCCTGCTCCCACATGGGATCCCAGGGCACAGGGCCCCGTGGGATTGGCCTCTACAGATCTCAAGTGCATGCAAAGCAATTGCCTGGAGAGTGGGACCTGCGTCAGTGGGACACCTCTGTGCACAGGGACCCCACACTAGGAGTGGCCATTCCAACACCCCCAGACACCTCCAGCCCTGGGAACCCGAAGCAAGTGGAAACCAGAACTCTGCAAAAGCTGTGAGTGCCCAAAGCAAACACCAAGAGAGCTGGGGTGTGAAAACAATGATTATTTATTTACAGAAGAGCAACAAAACCAATGAACGACACAACATATTCAAATTATAAGAATCTTTATTACAACAATGGTCTACAAAACACATTTAAATTCTAAGGGTCTCTGTAACAACCATAGTCTATGAAACGTATTTGCAGAAAGACAGCAAAGCAACAACATCTAAAACATATATACAGAATGTATTTACATTATAAGAACAATAATATTCCTAAGAAATACAACAACCTTCTAAAGAAATACAACAATCTTCTAATTAAATCAACTATCTATAAAACATATTTATGGCTGATTCCATGGCCGGCAGGTCCATCAGTCCTGGAAGAAAAGCAAGGGCACGGTCAGTGCAGTTGGGCCCTGCTG
>NW_020888479.1:0-2859 GCF_003945725.1 Corapipo altera
GGGGGGCCCAAGGCATCTTCCTCTTCCTCGCAGCCTCCTCCTCCATCTGCCCAAGCTTTGGGAAGGACAAATCCTGATGGGTGGGAAAGCAAAGGTTGAGCACTTTGGCTTGGGGGTTCCTCCTGCCCAAGTCCATCTCTAGAACTCACCGGGTATCCTGTGACCATAAAAACCTCCAAACCACCAAGATTCAGCCCAGAAAAACCCAAAACACCAAGATTCATGCAAAAAGTCCCTCAGAAATAGTGAGATGAACCCCTCCCCAGACTGCAAAATGTTAAGATTCAGCCAAAACATACTCCAAAATATGAAGATTCAGCCAAAAAAAAAGTGTTTAATTGGGAAGATGAGGAGAGTGAGGACATTTCATGAGCACTTGATTGAGTTGCTATATATTAATCAAAAGTTGTATTAATGTAGTATCACTTAACCTCGAGTAACAGCCCTGGCGAGTTTTATCTGGCCCCCTGCCAGTCCAGGGTTGTTTCTCCAAACCACCAAACCACGTGTGCCAAACATCCTGGTTGGTCAGTGCTGGTTTGGGGAGTGGGCACTCGGAGAGGGGATGAGAAAACTGCACCCAAGGCTGGGCTGAAAGAGGCTTCAGCACCACTTCTGATGGCCCAGGGGCAGCATCTGGCTTCTCCCACACAGAGAGATGGCACTTGTTCCTCTGCAGGGAGCCAAGGGCAGCAGGGTGACTCCTGCTGCATGGATGGAATGGCAGAGGACCCCTTGGGTCTCCAGGATGGATCAGCACTCAGGGATACAAACTGCCCTTAGGCTCAGGATGCAGCTGCCAGCACAGATTTCCCTGCAAAGTCTGCAGGGAGTCAAGGTCTGCAGAGGAGATTGTGCCCCATGCATGGGATTGCAGAGGCTCCCTCAGGTCCCCAGCAGGAATCAGCAACCAGGAATATACACAAAACGCTCCCCTGAAGAGTTCTGCGGGAGTGTCCTGTAGGGAGGGGACAGTGTCACCCCACCAGGGTGGGGCTGGCAAGTGGGAGGCTGCTCCAGGGGTCTGCAAGAGGCCTCGTGCTCTGCTGGGCCCCAGCACTGCCTGGTCCCAACACCCCCGGCTGCCCCCGGCCCTGGGCAGTTCTGCTGCCACAGGCTGTGCCCTCACCGTGTCCCTGCAATGGCCCTGCCTGTCCCTCACCCCTGGCCCTGCCCACATCCCTGTCCCTTGGCTCTCTCTCTGCCAGCTCAGTGTGGGGCACACGGGATGGGGGTCACTCCCAAGCCCCCCGGGCAGCCGGCGTTGGCTGGGGGGATGTGAGGGCTGGGCCTGCTCAGCACAGCCCCGGCCTCGTGCCCAGCGCCTCTTTCCTGACCCACACAAGACCTTCCCGGCCCCCCCAGGGCTCCCCTGCTGCTGCCTCTGCTCCTGGCCCTGCCTTTGCTGCTCCCTTGGCTGGGGCAGCGGCTGCAGGGGGGGATGGCAGCAGCTTCAGCTCCACGGCACTTCCTGGGGGGAGCTCAGCCCGGGGGGCACGGGCAGGGACCTGATGGGGATGGACAGGGGCCCAGCAGGGACAGACAGGGCCTGCAGGGGAAGGCACAGGGACAACCTGGCCCACCACACTGCCACGGTTCTCTCTGCTCCTCCTTGCAGGCTCCGTGGTCAGGTACAGTTTGTGTTCCTGGGTGCCCACCATCTCAGCACTTGGAGCCGCTCAAATCAGCGCCCGCAGCTCTGCAGCAAAGCCCCAGCTCACCTGGCACACAGGGGATGGACACAGCACTTACTCGGGGATGGACATCCACAGCTTCTTGTCATCCCCACCACAGGGCTCTCCTTCCTCAGCAGCACCTCTGCCTTGCACTTATTCTCAGCCTCACCTCAGGGACAGCTCTGGCCTCACCTCCGCGCCACTTCTCAGCCTCACCTCAGGGCCTGGGCTCAAGGACAGGAACCTGCAGGGAGGGGACATCATGGGCAAGCTCAGGGCTGCCTGCTTGCACTGGCCTGGGGGCTTCCTTCTCCTTCTACAACCATCCCACAACTCAGCCTGCTTTTCTAACACCACACATTTACACACTAACCTTGGACATAGATATGGACAGACACCTCTATCACCCTGGGGATGGAGCCTCAAGCATGTGCTGCCATAGGAATGGCAATCAGAGAATCACAGAATCAGCCACATTGGAAAAGACCTCCGAGATCATCAAGTCCAACCCTGGATCCAACCCCGTTGTGCTTCCCAGACCATGGCACTGAGGCCACATCCACTCTCACCTTCAACACCTCCAGGGACGCTGACTCCACCCCCTCCCTGCCCAGCCCATTCCAAGGCCTGATGACTCTCTCCACAAAAAATTCCTTCCCAATATCCAACCTAAACCTCCCCTGGCACAGCTCAAGACCCAGCCCTCTTGTCCTACTGCTGCTTCCTGGTACAACAGCCCCACCCCCACCTGGCTCCAACCTCCTGGCAGGGACTTGCAGAGAGTCAGGAGGTCTCCCCTGAGCCTCCTCTTCTCCAGCCTCAACACCCCCAGCTCCCTCAGCCTCTCCTCACCCCACTTGTGCTCCACTCCCTTCCCCAGCCTCGCTGCTCTTCTCTGCACCTGCTCCAGCCCCTCCAGGGCCTTCCTCAACTCAGGGGCCAGAGCTGGACACAGCACTCCAGGGATGCCCTCACCAGCGCTCACTCCAGCCCAACAATCACTTCCCTGCTCCTGCTGACACACTCTTCCTCAGACAGGTCCCTCTGCAGAGCCCTCCTGCCTTCAGCACATCAACACACCCCCAGCTTGGTGTCACCTGCACATTTGCTGATGAAATGCCTGGTTCTGCAGCAGGTGCAGATGCTCAAGGGGCAACAGGACCAAGTCAGGGGCTTGGGGGGG
>NW_020888480.1:0-2858 GCF_003945725.1 Corapipo altera
CCCCCCCCCCCCCCCCCCTTTTTTGCCCACGGCTCAATCCTGGTTTGTCCCCCCGTCTGTCTGTCTCCTGCTCCACCCTATGTTCTGGCCCTTTCCCTCCGGATAAAAACCCCGTGCGCACGCTGGATTAAAGATTCTACCTGCACCCCACCTTTGTGTCTGGGATCCGTGCCGTGTCGCGGCCCCATTCCCCTCCCCCGCTCGGACCGCGGCACATGGCTCCCAACGTGCGGCGAAGGTAGAGGTTTTTATCTTAAAAAGCCTCCCTTACGCCACGAGGGCTCAGACGACGCGGAGAGAGGCGTTTGTCCCGCTGGTCCTTCCCGGCTGAACTCCAGAATCACGGCAAGGCGGCCACTGCACCGAGAAAGGTGAGCTCCGGGAAAACCCCTAATCCCATCTCCCACCCTCACAAACTTTAAAAAAAAAAAAAAAAAAAAATGGGCCTCTCGCTATCTACCTCTCAAAAATTCGTGTACTGCAAGCTTAGAGACTTTATTTTGGAAAACGGCCATCCTTTAGATAAAAAATCCGCTAAAGCCCTCGCTAAATGGCTTGAAAACGGAGGGGAGAAGGTCTCCGACAGCATGTCCCTAAAAGACTGGGAGAAAATTGGATACAATATCTGGAGAGCGAAAGAGAGGGGAGACAAAATTGCTACTGAGGCATTAATCGCCTGGAGATTGATTCTGATGATGATACAGCATCAGTTGATGAGTTCCAATGAAAATCTCCAAGAATCTGAGCAAAAATCCAAGCCCCCATCCCCAAAAACGGACAAGCCCCGAGGGTCCCGGAGCGGCGGGGGGGCGGGGGAGAGCGCGGACGGCGGGAGGGAGAAACAAAGCCCGGAATACCAGCGGTTCTTGCATCATGGCGTCGGCGAGCTGAGCGACCGCGCGGGCAAATCCGGGGAGCGAGCACGGGAGCGCGCACGGCGTGGAGAAACGGCATGCAAGGATTTCGCGCCTTTCCCGCCGGCACCGCCCCCCAGCCCGCCTTCGCGCCCGCCCCCCTACGCCCCCGGCACGACCACGGACCCTCCCACCAGAACGCCCTCTCCCTCCAGCGCCGCCTCTACCCCCACGCCATCACCCTCCCGGGGTAGACAAAAACTAAGGAGCAGGGCCAGAGCCTCTTCCGACGATAACACCCGGAAAGATGGACACGCCCATGAAGCCTTTGTTACCGAGGCTCCCGGCAGTTGCAGGGTGGCAAATGCCTCTCTTCCGTGCAACGATATTTGGAAAGCTTTCCGAACAGAAGCCGCACAGGCTAATGATGCCGAGTTTTTAAAAGCTTTTCCAATTTACCTAGAGGAAGGTCGTGCCCCTGAGTGGCGTCCGGTGTCTTATCCTATGTTAAAGGACATCAAAAAAGCGATTGTACAGTACGGTTTGGGGTCACCTTATACTGTTGGACTTTTTGAATCGTTTTTTCTCGCCTGCCGTTTAATACCTTATGATATCAAAGCGGTAATTAATGGACTGTTATCGACTGTGCAGGCATCCGTTTTTGAAGCGGAATGGAAACGTCTTATAGTTAAATATGTCAATGAAAAGATGGAAAGGCGTGGTATTCCTGTAAACAATGCTATTGATATGCTGTATGGAGAGGGCAACTATGCGAGTCGACAAAACCATGCTCTTGTGGATTTAAAATACCTGGATATTACAAAAGATCTGGCAATGGAGGCCTTTAAAAAGATTGCTGATGCATATGTCCAAACACCCTCCTTCACCCTGATTCATCAGGGCTCAACAGAACCTTTTGTGGACTTTATAACCCGGCTAAGGGAAGCTATAGCACGGCAAGTACAGCAAAAAGAAAGTCAAGACATTCTGTTTAATAAACTTGTGATTGAAAAGGCTAACGAGGATTGCCAACGAGCCTTAAAAATGCTAAAGGATCCTACACTCCTGGAGATGATAGAGGCCTGTAAGAATGTGGGGTCTAATTCTCATAAAGCAAGACTAATAGCTGAAGCTTTGGCTGGACCACAAACCTGTTTTCACTGTGGTGAGACAGGACATATAAAAAAGAACTGTCCACAATTAATTACAAAGATGGAGCTTCCAAAGATGCCGTGCAAACGGTGCGGAAAAGGCAGACACTGGACAAAAGCTTGCAGGTCTCTTACTAACATCTATGGAGAACTGCTGCCTCCTAAAAAGTCACCAGACTTAAAGAGAAAAGTGACTTTTAATTCAATGCCAGATCTTAAACAGTGCACCTGTGAGCTGTCAAGAAACAAGGCAGCACCCCCTCAACTGCGTTCCATCCTGCGTAGCCCATCCCTTCAGCAAGTGCCAGGAAACCACAGCAATCCCTGCAATTCCCTTATTATGTGATCCCAATCCTAAATTCTCCCTTCTAACATGTTCTGCTTATTTTCCAGGATCTCATAGTCCACAGAAGACCACTATCACTAAGCTTTTAGACACCATGGAGCAGTGGCATCTCGGGCTGGAAACAATTTTTAGGGGGGGAGTCACTCAGCAAATGCAGCTGACGACTTGTTTTGAAATTTTGCTTTCTCTGTTTGTTTTGTTACTATTTCTTGTGTCACAGCATGCTGCAGGAAGACCATCACAAAAAATATCTTTTTAGCTGTGTGAGGGCGAGATGTCGAGGACCAGGAATCGGAATGGGAACGATTCCGGAAATGGAAAAATATGTACAGCGATTGAATGGACTTCACACATTGTGTGTTTCCCCCGAATTTGTATCTTCCGGGCATGTCCCGGCCTGCTCACCTCCCTGCACCTCTGTCTTCTCTGCCGACTGGCTGGAGAAGCTGCGGCAGGAGACAGCCCCCATTGGCCCTTTCCTCCCCTGGTCCCTCCTGTGCTCCCCCC
>NW_020888481.1:0-2857 GCF_003945725.1 Corapipo altera
TGAAATCACATCCTTTTCTGTGACATGACCGCTCTCCTGTGACATCATATCCTCCTCTGTGACATCACAGCTCCCCTCTGACATCACACCCTTCTCTGTGACATTGCAGGTCTCCTATGACATCACATCCTCCTCTGTGACGTAACAACTCTCCTATAACATCACAGGTCTCCTGTGACATCTCATCCTTCTCTGTGACCCCACAGTGCCCTGGGACATCACATTCTCCTCTATGACATCACATCTTCTTCAGCGAAATCACAGCTTCCCTGTGACATCACAGCCACCTCTGTGACAACACAGCTCTCCTTTTACATCACAGAACCCCTGAAACATCACATTCTCCTCTGTTACTTCACATCCTCCTCTGTAACATCACATCCTCCTCTGTGACATTGCATGTCTCCTATGCAATCCCAACCATTTATGTGACATCACAGTTTCCCTGTGATATCACATCTATCTCTGTGACATCGCAGGTCTCCTATGACATCACACCCTTCTCTGTGACATTGCATGTCTCCTGTCTCATCACAGCTCCCTGTGGCATCATCTCCTCCTATGTGACATCGGAGGTCTCCTATGACATCACATCCTCCTCTGTGAAATCAGAGTCCTCCTGTGACCTCACATCCTTCTCTGTGACATCGTAGGTCTCCTATGACATCACATCCTCCTCTGTGACACGACAGCTCCCCTGTGACAACACATCCTCTTTTGTGACATCACAACTCTCCGTTGACATCACAGTTCCCCTGTGACATCACATTCTCCTCGGTGGCATCACAGGTCTCCTTTGATATCACATTTCCCCTGTGACGTCACATCCTCCTCTGTGACATCACATCCTCCTCTGTGACATTGCGGGTCTCTTATGACATCACATCCTTCTCTGTGACATCACATCCTCTTCTGTGACATCAGGTCCTCCTCTATGACATCACAGCTCTCCTGCGACTTAACATCCTCTTCTTTGAAATCGCTGCTATCTTATGACATCACATTCTCCTCTGTTGCATCACAGATCTCCTATGATATCACAGCTCCCCTGTGACATCACATCCTCCTCTAGAACACTGCATGTCTCCTATGACATCACATCCTCCTCTATGACATCACAGCTCTCCTGCGACTTAACATCCTCTTCTGTGAAATCGCTGCTATCTTATGACATCACATTCTCCTCTGTGACATCACAGTTCTCCTAAAACACCACAGCTCTCCTGTAACATCACATCCTCCTCTGTGACATCACATCCTCCTCTGTGACATCACATCCTCCTCTGTGACATTGCATGTCTCCTAGGACATCACATCCTCCTCAGTGACACCAAAACTCCCCTGTGATATCAAATCCTCCTCTGTTACATCACAGATCTCCTATGATATCACAGCTCCCCTGTGTCATCACATCCTCCTCGCTGACATCACAGCTCTCCTTTGGCATCACATTTTCCTCTAAGACTTCACACCTTCCCTGTTACATCACCTCCTTTTCTGTGACATGACAGTTCTCCTGCGACATCACATCCTCCTCTGTGACATTGCATGTCTCCTATGAAATCACATCCTCCTCAGGGACACCACAGTTCCCCTGGGACATCACATCCTCCTCTGTGACATCACAGCTGCCCTCTGACATCACATCCTTCTCTGTGACATCGCAGTTCTCCTTTGACATCAAATCATCCTCTGTGACATCACATCCTCCTCTGTCACATCACATCCTCCTCTGTGACATCGCAGGTCTCTTATGACATTACATCCTCCTCTGTGAAATCCAAACTCCCCTGTGACATCACATCCTCCTCTGTGACATCACAGTTCTCCTATGACATCGCAGTTCATCTGTGATATCGCATTCTCCTTTGTGAAATCGCATGTCTCCTATGACTTCACATCTTTCTCTGTGACATCACAGCTCCCCTGTGACATGACATCCTCCTCTGTGACATCACATCCTCCTCGCTGACATCACAGCTCTCCTTTGACATCACAGTTCCTCTGTGACATCACATCCTCCTCTGTGACATCACATCCTCCTTTATGACATCGCACATCTCCTATGACATCACAAGTTTTTCTGGGACGTCACAGCTTCCCTGTGACTTTACATCCTTCTCTGTGACATGATAGCTCCCTGTGACATCACATCCCTCTCTGTAACATCACATCCTCCTCTGTGACATTGCATGTCTCCTATGACATCACATCCTTTTCTGTGACATCACAGATCCCTGTGACATCACATCCTCCTCTGTGATGTCACATCCTTCTCAGTGACATCACATCCTGCTCTGTGACATTGCGGGCCTCCTATGACATCACATCCTCTACTGTGACATCAGAGTTCCCCTGTGACATCAGATCCTCCTCTGTGAAATCGCATTCTCCTTTGTGAAATCACATGTCTCCTATGACTTCACATCCTTCTCTGTGACATCACAGCTCTCCTATGACATCACATCTTCCCTGGGACATGACATCCTCCTCTGTGACATCACAGCTCCCTGTAACATCACGTCCTCTTCTCTTACATCTCAACTCCCCTGTGACATCACATCCTCCTCTATGACATCACATCCTCCTCTGTGACATCGCATGTCTCCTATGACACCACATTTTTCTCTATGACGTCACAGATCCCTTGCAACATCACATTCGCATCTGTGACATCACAGTCTCCTCTGTGACATCACATCCTCCTCTGTGACATCATAGCTCCATGTGACATCACATCCTCCTCTGTGACATCGCATGTCTCCTACAACATCACATTTTACACTATGACATCACAGCTCCCCTGTGATATCACATCCTCCGCTGTGATATCACATCCTCCTCTGTGACATTGCAT
>NW_020888482.1:0-2856 GCF_003945725.1 Corapipo altera
ACCGGGATGTGCGGCCCCCTCCCCTATTCCGGGGGGCCCTCCTGGATGTCGAGGTCCCCCTCACCCCCCTGACGGCAGCTCAGCTCGGCCCCCCTCGGGGGGGACACGAACGCGGTGTCCCCGTCGAGGGATGTTGTGGCCCCCCCGGATCTCGGGTGTCCCCCCCAGTCTCAGGATGCCCCTCACCGCTCCTCCAGCGGCTCAGCTCCGCCTCCAGCCGCGCCAGGGTCTCCCTCAGAGCTTTGTTCTTCTCCTTTTCCTTCTCGAACTTCTTCTTCCACTGCTCGGCCGTGAGCTCCAGGTTCACCGACGCCGTGTTCTTGATGGTCTTGGCCCTGGGGGGGCACCCGAAACTGGGACCCCCGCCCTGCCCCGGGCACTGCGGGCACCAAACTGGGACCCTCCGGTGCCCCCCCGGTCACCACAGACCCCCCCCGGGGGTTCACCTTCCCCCCGCTCCTGTCCCGTGTTTCAGGGTCCCAGTGCAGCCCCTTTAACCCCCTGGGGTGCAGGGGGGGGCTCTTGGGGTGTTCTTGGGGTATGGGTGGGGGGCACTGAGCCCCCAGGGTGCTCTCGGGAGCAGGGGGTGCAGTGGGGTGTGAGGGGTATTGGAGGACATTGGGGGACATTGGGGTTCATTGGGGTGCAGCGGAGGAGCAGCTGGGCCCCCCCAAGCCCCATCTCTCCCAAACATGAGCGTGGATTTGGGGGGCTCAGGGGGGTTCAGGACCCACCCCCAGCCCCTCCCCCCAGCCTGTGGCTGAACATGAGCGTGGATTTGGGGGGCTCAGGGGGCCGCAGGGGCAGTGCAGGGGGGTGCAGGGGGGGTCAGAGGGGTGCGGGGGGGTACAGGGAGCCCGGGGGGGGTCAGGTGAGTGCAGGGGGGTCAGGACCCCCCCGGGGCCCCCCCCGGGCCCGCACCTCTGGCCGAACATGAGCGTGGATTTGGTCTCGGCGTCGTTGTAGCTGGAGGGGGAGCAGCAGATGAACATCGTGGTGCGGCAGTTCCCGCCCAGCGAGTCCTGCAGGATCCGCGTCATTTTGCTGTCGCGATAGGGCACGTACGCCTTCTGCGGGGGGAGGGGCGTCAGCGGGGGGCACATGTGGGAGAAGAGGGGGACTCAGGGAGGGAACCCCCCCGAGACACCCGGGGGGACACAGGAGGGACACACGGGGGGCTCACGCAGTGTCCCCCAGGGGGGAGACAAGAGGGGACACACGGGGGGCTGGGGGTCCAAGGGGTGTCCCCACCCCAAGACCCCGATGGGAGGGACATGGGGAAAAGAGGGGGCTCGTAGAGGTGCCCCCAGGACCCCCGGGCAGGGATGTGGGGGGACACACAGGGGGGACACCGGGGGGGACACATGGGGGGGGGCACCCGGGGGGGAGGGGTGGGGGGGGGGGGACGCGGGGGGGGGGGCGGAGGGCTCTGGGGGGCTCCAGCGCTCCCCCGGGCTGAGGCTGGGGGTGAACCTGGGGGTCCCGCGGGGTCCGGGGGTCTCACCGTGCCCTCTGCCAGCGCCGAGATGACGTTGCCCAGCGCCGACAGCGACTTGTTGATGTTTTTGGCCTCGTCCAGCACGGCCCCCTCGGCCCCCGTCTTGCTCACCTGGGGAGGGGGGGGGCGGCTCAGGGACCCCCCGAGGGCTCCCTCCCCCCGAGACCCCTCCCAGGGACACCCCGAGCCCAGGAGCCCCCCCGAGACCCCCAACCCGAGGGCGCCACCAGACAGGAGACCCCCAGAGACCCCCGACCCGGGTACTCTCCCCCCAGAGACCCCCCCGAACCTGAAGACCCCGAAATCCAATGGCCCCCAAAACCCCCACGTCCCCCCAAACACAGCCCCCTCTGAATGTGCCCCAATACCCCCTGATACCCCACGGACCCCCTGGGCACCCCTCCAAGGCTCCCCACCAGGGTCCCCAGTGCCCTCCCAGTGCCCTCCCAGTGCTCCGCAGCCCAACCCAGCCCTCCAGACCCCCCACTCTGGGGTCCCCCCCATCTTTGGGGTCTTCCCCCATCTTCGGGGTGCCCCCCATCTCTGGAGTCCCTCCACCTTTGGGTTCTCCCCCCACCTCTGGGGTCTCTCCAACCTTTGGTGTCCCTCCCAACCTTTAGGGTTCCCCCCACCTTTGGGGTGCCCATCAATCTCTGGGGTCCCCCACAACCTCTGGGGTCCCTCCCTCGGGGTCCCCCCCAATCCCTGGGGTCCCCCCTATCTTTGGGGTCCCCCCCAGTCCCTGGGGTCCCTCCCACCTTCTCGCTCCCCGCCAGGTCCACCAGGTAGAGTTTCCCGCTGAGTTTCTGCTCGGTCTCCACGTTCTCCTGCTTGATGTGGATGAGGAAGATGCTGTGGCTGCGGGAGCTGTGCTCGTTCATGTCTGCGGGCACGGCACACGTTGGGGGCACCCCGGGACGGGACACGCGCCCCCAGTGCCCCCCGGTACCCCTAAACATCGACACCCCCCACACTGCACCCCGAGATCTCTGCAGCACCCCAGGGACCCCCAGGCAGCACCAGGGACCCCCAGGCAGCCCCAGGGACCCCTGTGGTACCCGAGGGACTCCCCCAGCACTCCGGGGACCCCCAGCACCCTCCATCAGCCCGGGAACCCCCAGCACCCTCCCAGCAACCCCAGGCCTCCCCGTGTCCCCCCATGTCCCCCCGTGTCCCCCCGTGTCCCCCTGTGTCCCCCCCTGTCCCCCCATGTCCCCCCCGTCCCTCACTGGTGACAGCCACGTGCCGGTTGGATTTCACAGCCCCCCCGTGTCCCCCCATGCCCCCCCGTGTCACCCCGTGTCCCCCCAGCCCCCCCTGTCCCCCCATGTCCCCCCCGTCCCTCACTGGTGACAGCC
>NW_020888483.1:0-1130 GCF_003945725.1 Corapipo altera
AAAGTCTCCTAGAATGCATAAATCATCAAACATTTCAGTCTCTGACAGTACCTCAGCCTTCTCCTCATCTTTGTTAACTATATTTCCCTCCAATTCCAACAGAGAATTGAGGTTTTCCTTGCCCCTCCTTTTGCTATTAATGTATTTATAAAAGGACTTTTTGTTATCCCTAACTGAATTAGCCAAATTAACTTCAAACTCCACTTTTCTTACCCTAATTTTTTTCCTGCATGACCTAGCTCTCTTCGTAAATTCTTCATAAGTAGCCAACCTTTTCTTCCACAGTCTGTAAACTTTCTTTTTATCCCTGATTTCTTTCAGAACCTCCCTATTTAACCAAGTCGGCCGTCTTCCCCTCCGGCTGGCCTTTCGGCACACTGGTATAGCCTGTTCCTGTGCGCTCGAATTGCCTGCTTGAAGCATGTCCATCCCTCCTGGACCCCCTTGCCTTTAAGGGTTGTTTCCCAGGGTATGCCCTGAATTAGTTTTTTGAATAGGCCAAAATCTGCCCTCCGGAAGGACTTTAAGTATTTCAGTTTTGAGCCAGTAGGGCACTGCAGTACTGTTGTGTAAACACTAAATAAGGAGAAGGGGAAGGAAGAAAATAGAAACTGGTTTTTTTTTGGTTGCAAATAGGTTTTTGTCGTGTGGGTTGAGGTTGGATATTTGGGAAAGGTTCTTCTCTCTGAGGGTGGTTGGCACTGGACCAGGCTCCCCAGGGCAGTGGTCACAGCACCAAGGCTGGCAGAGTTCAGGCACAGGGTGTGACTCTTGGGGTCGATCCTGTGCCAGGCAACGGCTTGGACTCGACGCTCCTTGTGGGTCCCTTCCAACTGAGCATATTCTGTGATGGTGCGATGAGTTCCCTCTCTTTCAACACTTTTGTTCTTTTTAGGGCTCCTCGCTGCCCAGGGGGCGAAGCCCGCCTTCCGCGCGCCTGCTTCCCTGGCCGTTGTGGCGGCCGCAGCCCGGCGCTGAGTGCCCGTTCCCCGGGCGGGCCCGGCCGCTCGCTCCAGGAGTGGCGGGGCAGCGGCGGCGCCTCGAGGATTCCCGGGATTCCCTCGCCAGGTTCCGGGCAACGCTCCCCGCGCGCTCCTCGCCCCAGGGCCACGCGCGCAGCCAATGGGAGG
>NW_020888483.1:1140-1251 GCF_003945725.1 Corapipo altera
GAGCGACCCCCAGTAAGTGACACCCGGTGAGCGACCCGCGGTGAACAACCCCTGACAAGTGACCCCCGGGGAGGGAGCCCCGGTGAGTCACCCCCGAGGAGGGACCCCCGG
>NW_020888483.1:1261-2855 GCF_003945725.1 Corapipo altera
CCCGGGGAGGGAGCCCCGGTGAGTCACCCCCGAGGAGGGACCCCCGGTGAGTGAGCCCCGGGCAGGGTCCCCCGGTGCGCGGCCCCCCCGGGGGTGTTGGGCCGGGGCTGGGCGCGTCCCTTCCCCGTGCAGAGCCGAGCGGGGCCGTGGCGGGAGCGGGGCCGCAGCGGAGCCGGTCGGGGGGGCAGAGGGGAGCCCTGAGCCGCCTTGTGCCGAGGGGGCTGCTGGAAAGGAGCCTGCGCTGGGAGGAGCGGGGGACGTGGCCCGAGGCTGAGGCAGGGGAGCTTCAGGTCGGCTCCTGGAGAAAGGTTTCTCGCTGTGTTTTTCGGGGGCGGCTCGGGCACTGCAATGGGTTGCCCAGGCGGAGCCAGCACCCCGGCAGGTGTTTGAGAGGCGCCTGCATCTGGCCATGGCTGACACGCTTTAGTGGTTTGAGGGTTCCTGGGGCAGTGCTGGGCTGACAGTTGGACTTGATGGAATCATGGAACGGGCTGAGTTGGGAGGGTCCCACCGGCACTGAGGAGTCCAGCTCCTGAGTTTTAGGCACCACTAAAGGAACTGAATCTGCATCGAGCTGTTCGGCTCCAAAAACTCTTCTGCCCCTAGTCTACACTGCCAAGGAAAACAAAACAGACCGTGCAAAATAGAGGCCTGTGTTCCCCCCAAAGGGAAGGCAGGCAGTTACAAACCAGGACAATAAATCAAAGCTCAGAGCTTACATTCATGGTCCCCACAGTTGTATGACACATCCAACCAGTCCTCTGTTCATTACCCGTGTAGAACTCTCCTCAGGAACCCCAAACTTTCTTGTGTGTATTTGTATAGATATGTATATATACACATAGCTATGTATAGATATCTATTTGTGTGTATCTCTGTAAGATTCTGTATCTTTGGATGTGATATTGGCATGCTATTGTTGTGTGGCAACAAGTGGACTTAAAAGGTTACAACACTTCAGGAGATCACCTTTCCGCTTATGGGTCCTATTTTTTAAAGAAGGTAACAAGAAAAGAGCTCTTTAGCCTAATATAAGTGAAGACATTAATCAGAGCAAATGTATTGATTTTTATTTACAATTGTACAACAAATTATTCAACTATTTGCATACTCCAAAGCTGGGTTGGAAACTTCTCCCTCAGAAATAAGAAAAACTGTTTTCCGAGGCTGTTACTGACAGCCATGGCAGAGTTTCCAATAACAACTCCCCATTCTTGGAATGCAAAGCCTGAAAAATGAAACAAGCGTTAACCTGGAATTCTTGTTGCCAGCACTGATCTGGACAGAAGTTATTAGAGAGTGGAGTAAAGCTAGCACCACAAACAACCGTGGGCTCTGCATTCGTTGGTCATGGCAACAAAGTTTTGCTTTTCCACCCATCTGCTAAGGAAATCTTGCCAGAACTGTGAGCTTATAACACTACTTTTCTTAAGAAGTTTGAAGGTCTTAATCCAGTGTACACAGATGAGACCCTGAAATAGGAGAGAGTCCAGTTGCTGATGATCAGTGCAGATGAGGAGTCAGTTCTGCTGAGTAGGCTTCAAGCTTTGTGATTTTTACAAGTGGACTATTTCAAATCTGTTGTAGAAGAAAC
>NW_020888484.1:0-2855 GCF_003945725.1 Corapipo altera
GGTTGTGGGAGCCCAAACCCAGCTTTCAGCAAAGGAAAACAAGGCTGCACATTGCAGCCCGACACAGGCTGCCCGGAGAGAGCCGTGTGAGACAGAACCACGGCCACCGCCGCTGCAGCCACCCCGGGCAGGGTCGGGGTAGGAGCCAGCGCCAGCGAACTGCCGCGCTGCCTCGGCAAGTCCCTGTGTCACCGCCGCTACCGCTCTCAGCAGCAGCAGCCAAGCAGCGGCCAGAGGCGCGGGGTCAACACCCCGGAGCAGGTCCCTGAGGAAGGGCCAGCGCCTCCGGCCCCCAGCAAACAACGAGAGCGAGAGACCCGCGGCGGAGGAAGCAGCAGCGGGAGCCGAGCGGGAACCACTGAGAAGGCAGGAGGAACCCGGAACCCAGAAACGAAAGAGGCACCGGGAAAAACAAACACAAGCAGAGCACGAGGTACGCAAAACCCGGGGCTATGGAGCGTGGGTGGTGGAGAGGATCCCACCGAATCCCCGGGGGGCTCCGGGAAAGGTCCGAGGGAGGAAAGAGCCCGAGCGGGAGCAGCGGCGAAGGAGGGAGCGAGCGGAAGCCCGGGAGCAACAGCACGAGAGACACCCGGGAACAGTGACCCCAGAGACAAACGGAGTGGGGCAGACACAAAGCCGCCGACTTCAGCAGTAGTCAAAGCAGCAAAAACCCCCTGCCTTGATTTTTTTCCTTTTTCTTTGCAGCCTTGTGAGAAATAAAGGATCGGTTTTATTACAAGCAAATATAAGGCGTATCGCGGAGTTGTAAGACGCCGGATTCAGCCTGGAACCGGTGTCAGGGAAACACGCGGACGGGAATAAGGAACTGTAAAATGAATATTAGTAAAGAAACCCCTTATGCCACACGGCTGATCCTGAGAGACGTCATAGTGCTGGACACTCCACCTTCCAGCACGACACAGCCAATAAAGGAGAGGGAAGCGCCTCTTCTATGACGTAAACAGGGTTGAACCTTAAGGATGTTTAAAAAGTGGGACTTTTGAATTGGAAGGGATGTTCCTGGGAATCCTCGATGCCCAGGACACCCAACACGTGTTGTAATTTTTCCTTTTCGTTTTATTCCTTTTGTTTTGCAAGCTTTTGCCGTTTTTCTAAGTTTAATAAAATGAGATTTTTCTCACAGCCTGAACTAAGAACTGGTCTTTTTTGCAAACCTTTTTGTTTATTAACCTAACTGTTTCAGTTTCACAGTGTGAGTAAGGTGAACAAAACGCTACCAATGGAGAGATTGTCCCCCCCGCGCAAAAACAAACAAACAAACAAAGAAAAAAAAAAGGGGGAAAAGCGAAGGAGAGCAAAGAACCTTTGCTGACTGAAGATACCCTTCCATAACTAATAGCCAAAATTGTTTTTAAATGTATGCGTAGCTGTATTTTTGAAAATGTTTAAGTTTTTGCAATAACAATTTTCCTTAAGTCCAAAAGCCAAGTTAACACAGAAAGACATATATTTGCCTTAAAAATAGAAGAAGTATAGATTTTATCCTTGAACTATAGGAATGTTTATATGTATTTGAAATTTAAATTGAACATGAAGCAAAATATGTTTATGTTTTTACAGGTTATACTATCATCAAAACAGAAAACATGTATTACTAGTCTGAGGGTGAGAAACAGAAAATGCCAATTTCTCAGTTCATAACCAAAAGACACTGTAAAATGAAACCCAAAGGTATGTTTGTATGATGTGTGTTCGATGGCCATCGAGTATGAATGTGTGAATGTATGCATGCGTGTGAATACGTAATAATTAATATGTTCTGATTTATACACAAATGCACATTACCTCACACATGCAAAAAAAACCAGAAAACATATCACCCTGAGTTGAATAGAATTTCATTTGCAGAAATGTTTTAGGTTAAATAAAAGTTTTCAAAAACAAACACTAAAAAACACTTTCAGGTAAAAATCAGGAGCATATGAACCCTGAAATCATCAAGTTATTAAGTTTGGTTCAAAATCAATTGCTTATAAGTCAATAGGATCTTCAGAGGATAGCTTAAATAAAGTTTTATAAAAGTAATTTCTAATAAGAAATAATGGAAATAAGTTAAGTTGTTTAAACAAGTTTTATATTAATCCGGGGTTATTTAATTTAGCATTGCTGGGAATCTTTCCTTCTCGCATGTTGTTCCTTGTTTACTTTTCTACATCCAGAAATGTTTGATAGTCTTTTTGATTGGTTAAATGTTTTTAATGTTAGTGCTAAGTTTAAGAAAATAATTTATGTAGCAATGTGCAGAATGCCTTAAAAGAGCTGTGATTCCTTCACATGCCTTTATAATGCCAAACCTTGTGGCCCAAACTATTCTGACACACAATGCCTTTGCATAATCAGACTTTCCGTCTCAGGTATATAAAAGACTGTACATTGCCTTGAAAAAGGAGCCTCCTTGCTAAAATTAATTTCACTTGTGGTATTAAAAGTAAGACTGCAATGTTTCTTGTTAGATCCATTTAAGAATACCTTTGCTTCTAAAATGCAGCTATAAAATTTGTTATTACTTCACTCTGAACCGATACATCAAAGCATTGATAAGCTGAAGAAAGAAAATAGTAATCAAAGCTTAGATTACATGTTTAGTTAGCATGATAAATTTAATACTCTAGTTAAAGAAAGCATTTATGGTAATATTTGTATTCCCTTGTATTTTGTCTTGCATTAGCAAACGTTTGATCAAAGTTTTTTCCAAGTTTTTTGTTTTTTAGAAAAATAAAAAAAAAAGAAGGGCCAGATGTGGGAGCCCAAACCCAGCTTTCAGCAAAGGAAAACAAGGCTGACAAACATCTCGTGATTCAAGAAGTTTGGACCCTTGTCCAGAGACCTGC
>NW_020888485.1:0-2852 GCF_003945725.1 Corapipo altera
ATGGGGCGCACACCTGAATAAACAAGTCTGCTTGCACCCTTTCTGGTGTCCTGTCCCCCTTTCGGACCAAGACAAATGGCGCCCACCATCAGGCAGAGAAGGTTTTTGCCTTAAGAAAACCTCTCCCACGCCACGAGGGCTCGGACGGCGCAGAGAGAGGCGTTTCCGTCCCGCAGGTCCCTCCCGGTGAACTCCAGTTTGCGGCATACGGCCCTCGCACCGAAAAAGGTGAGCACCGGGGAAGCTCCTGATCCCTCACCCATCTCCCACCCTCACAAAATCAACTTTAAAACCAACTGCAGACTAACAGAAGCCTAAGTAATTTCGCAATGGGCCTCTGGTTATCAACCCCTCAAAAATTTGTATACAGCAAGCTAAAAGACTTTGTTATTGAACATGGACACCCCTTAGATAAAAAGTCTGTGAAATCGCTTGCAAAATGGCTAGAAAACCGCAGCGAAGTGGTCTCGGACGATTTAAAAATACAGGACTGGGAAAAAATTGGACATCAGATATGGAAACAAAAGGATAGAGGAGACAAAAATGCAAGCGAAGCACTAATTACTTGGAGATTGATTTTTATGGTGCTGCAACACCAAATAACCAGTTCCAATGAAAATCTCCAAGAATTGGAGCAAAAATCCAAGTCTAAATCCCCTGAGAGCAGCAAGCCCCGAGGGTCCCGGAGCGGCGGGGGGGCGGGGGAGAGCGCGGACGGTGGGAGGGAGAAACAAAGCCCGGAATACCAGCGGTTCTTGCATCATGGTGTCGGTGAGCTAAGCGACCGTGCGGGCGAAGCCAGGGAGCAAAAGCAGGAGCACACACGGCGTGGAGAAACGGCATGCAAGGATTTCACACCTCTCCCGCTGGCACCGTCTCCCAGCCCGCCCGTGGAAGCTCGACCGGCACCGCCTCCCAGCCCGCCCGTGGAAGCTCGACCAGCACCGCGTCCCCACCGCCCCCTGAGCCCGTCGCCATCGGTGCCGGCCTCCGTGCATGGCACGGCCCCCGGTAACCCCCCTCCCCATGACAGCGCTGCTTATCCCACCGCGCTGCTTATCCCGCCGCGCCAGCAGCTGGCGCTTTAACCCGTTCAGTACCACCACCCTGCGAATGTATTTGTCCCTGCCCCACCAGTGCCCAGAGGAGCAGATGGACTTACATAAAGGAACAAGCGTCAACAGCTGATGATTTGAATTTGGTTAAAGCATTCCCCGTGTTTTATCATCCCGACAATCACCCTGTCTGGGAACCAATCCCCCTCCCAGTTCTGAAAAATACAAAACAAGCTATTACTGACTACGGGTTAAATTCACCTTATGTAATAAGGGTACTTGGTTCACTTTTTGCTGCTTACATGTTCACTCCAAACGACATAAAAGATTTAATAAGTACTTTCTTCACTAATATGCAAACAACACTTTTCCTAGATGAATGGCAAACTCGTATTCACCAGCATGCCCAGCAAACCTCAGCAATCACAGGGACCCCTGTCCTGGAGACCTTTAATAGACTGTTCGGAGTGGGTCCATATATTTCCAATGAGGCCCAAACCAAGATTCCTATGAATGAATTGGACATTTCAAAAAATCTAGCCTTCCAAGCTATTCAAACCATTGCTGAGGCTGCTGAACCTACACCTTCATGTACACAAGTACAACAAAAACCAACAGAACCATTCATAGACTTTGCAGAAAGGCTGAAGAAAGCTATTGCAAAACAAGTTAAACACCCAGAAGCTCAGGATGCACTATTTTTAAGGTTGGCTATAGAGTGATCTAATGATGATTGCCAGCAAATACTAAGAACTCTTAGGGATCCTACTCCTATGGACATGGTCAAGGCATGTCGTAATGTGGGGTCTAATTCTCATAAAGCAAGACTAATAGCTGAAGCTTTGGCTGGACCACAAACCTGTTTTCACTGTGGTGAGACAGGACATATAAAAAAGAACTGTCCACAATTAATTACAAAGATGGAGCTTCCAAAGACGCCGTGCAAACGGTGCGGAAAAGGCAGACACTGGACAAAAAATTGCAGGTCTCTTACTAACATCTATGGAGAACTACTACCTCCGAAAAAGTCACCAGACTTGAGAAGAAAAGTGACTTTTAATTCAATGCCAGATCTTAAACAGTGCACCTGTGAACTGTCAAGAAACAAGGCAGCACCCCCTCAACCGCGTTCCATCCTGCGTAGCCCATCCCTTCAGCAAGTGCCAGGAAACCACAACAATCCCTGCAGTTCAGCTTAACTCAGATGAACCGATTATGCAAGTTATGCCCTTACCATGTGATTCCAATCCTAAATTCTCTCTTCTAACATGTTCTGTTTATTTTCCAGGATCTCGTAGTCCATAGAGATACCATGGAGCTGTAGCATCTCGGGCTGGAAACAATTTTTAGGGGGGGGAGTCACTCAGCAAATGCAGCTGTCCAAACTGATTGGGAAGATGCAGATCGGTCCTCCCCCAAGTCCATTTAAACAAACCCTTTCTAACTTGCTTTGAAATTTTGCTTTCTCTGTTTGTATTGTTACTAACTGTTTCTTATGTCACAGTGAACTGTAAGAGGACTATCAAAACAGATATTTTCTAGCCGTGCTTCAAGAGAATAAGAAAGAGTGAGATGTGACGGAACACGATTCAGGATGGAGAAAAGCATACAGCAATTGGCAGGACTTTCATATGGACGTTGCTGTTACTGTGTGGTTTCACTGTATTCATACTACACGGTGCACAACTGCACATGCCCAGGCCTGCCATGAGCTTGCCTGCTCCCTGCTTCCCCCACTCCTCCCCCTTTTGCCTGTGCCCTGTTCTGATTTGCTCCCCTGTTTGTCTGTCTGATAGC
>NW_020888486.1:0-1956 GCF_003945725.1 Corapipo altera
TCCCTGGGATCCTTCCTGGTTATCCCTCCAAGAATTCCCAGGATTCCCCCTGGGATTAAACCCCCATTATCCCCCCTGGAATTCCCAAGATTCCCCCTGGAATTCCCCCTGGAATTCACCCCCTGCATTCCCTGGGATGCTTCCCCCGGGATCCCCCTGGAATTCCCGAGATTCCCCCCGGGATTGACCCCGGGATCCTCCCCCTGGAATTCCTGGGATTCCCCCTGGAATTCCTGAGATCCTCCCCCTGGAATTCCTGGAATTCCCCCCGGGATCAACCTCCCATTCCCGCCAGCATTCCCGGGATTCATCCCCCGTTATCCCTCCAGAATTCCCAAGATTCCCACCGGGATTGACCTCCCAGTATTCCCTTCATCTTCCCAGGATTCCCACTGGGATTAAACCCCCCCCATTCCTCCTGGAATTCCCAAAATTCCCACTGGGACAAACCCTGGAGCCCCCCTGGAATTCCCTCTGGAATTAACCCCCCTTCTCCTCCTGGAATTCCCAAAATTCCCTCCACCAACCCCCCCATTCCCTGGGAATTCCCAAGACTCCTCCCAAGGATTAACCCCCTGGAATTCCCGATATTCCTTCCAGGAAAAATCCCAGGATTAACCCCCCCATTCCCTGGGAATTCCCTCTGGAATTAACCCCCCTCTTCTCCTGGAATTCCCAAAATTCCCACTGGGATTAACCCCGGGATTAACCCCCTCATTCTCCAGGAATTCCCTCTGGAATTCCCAAAATTCCCACTGGGAAAAACCCCAGGATTAACCCCCCCATTCCTCGGGAATTCCCTCTGGAATTAACCCCCCTCTTCTCCTGGAATTCCCAAAATTCCCTCCATCAACCCCCCCATTCCCCGGGAATTCCCAACACTCCTCCCAAGGATTAACCCCCCCTGGAATTCCCAGTATTCCTTCCGGGAAAAACCCCAGGATTAACCCCCTTCTTCTCCTGGAATTCCCAAAATTCCCACTGGGATAAACCCCAGGATTAACCCCCCCATTCCCTGGGAATTCCCTCTGGAATTAACCCCCCCTCTCCTCCTGGAATTCCCAAAATTCCCTCCACCAACCCCCCCATTCCCTGGGAATTCCCAACACTCCTCCCAAGGATTCACCCCCCCTGGAATTCCCAGCATTCCCATGGAATCCCAGTGCGACTATTCCATGTATTTCCCGGCCGTGCCCTTCCCGCCCCGGGAATTCCTGGCGGGAGAATCCGGAGGGTACCGGGCCCTTCCCCGCCGGAATCACCTTTATCTGGGAGAGACCGTCCGCTTCCTGCTGGTGCTCCGCTGCCGCCCCGGGAATCCCGGGAATTCCGGGAATCCCGGGAACTCCGGGAACTCCGGGAATTCCGGGAATAACCCCCCTCGGACCCCCTGGGCCGAACTGGCCACTTCTTTGTCCGCCTTGGCCACGGTGGCTCCCGGAGGAGCCTCCGGGGATTCCTCGGGAATTCCTCGGGATGGGGACGGAGGAGTCGGGAACGACGACGAGGGGGAGAACCCGGAGAATCCCGGGGTTTTCCGGGAATGCCGAGCGCTCCTGACCCACAGCAAGGGACCCCCCGGCTGTCCCGGGGCCGGGGTGGGTGACGGAGGGAACGGCGGGAATTCCGGGAATGTCGGGAGTGGCGGGATAGGGGTGGAGGTGGGAATGGGGAGTCGGTGGTTTTTTGGGAATTCCGAGTGTTCCCGGTGGAAAATCTGGGATTCTTGGAGTGTCCTGGGTCAGGGATGGGCAATGGAGGGAATACTGGGAATACTGGGAATTTTGGGAATGTCGGGAATGTTGGGATAGGGGTGGAGGGGGGAATGAGGAGTCGGTGGTTTTTTGGAAATTCCGAGTGTTCCCGGTGGAAAATTTGGGATTCTCAGGACTGGGAGGGGTGGTAGACAGGATACTGGGAATATTGGGAATTTTGGGAATGTTGGGATAGGGATGG
>NW_020888486.1:2056-2852 GCF_003945725.1 Corapipo altera
TTTTTGGGAATTCCGAGTGTTCCCGGTGGAAAATTTGGGATTCTTGGAGTGTCTTGGGTCAGGGATGGGCAATGGAGGGAATACCGGGAATTTTGGGAATATCGGGAATGTCGGGATAGGGATGGAGGTGGGAAGGGGGAGCCGGTGGTTTTTTGGGAATTCCGAGTGTTCCTGATGGAAAATTTGGGATTCTTGGGGTGTCCTGGGGGTGGGACTGGGGATACTGGGAATATTGGGAATTTTGGGAATGTTGGGAATGTCGGGATAGGGGTGGAGGTGGGAATGAGGAGTCGGTGGTTTTTTGGGAATTCCGAGTGTTCCTGATGGAAAATTTGGGATTCTTGGGGTGTCCTGGGGGTGGGACTGGGGATGGAGGGAATGTCGGGAATTTTGGGAATGTTGGGAGTGTTGGGAGAGGAGTGGAGGTGGGAAGGGGGAGCTGGTGGTTTTTTGGGAATTCTGAGTGTTCCTGATGGAAAATTTGGGATTCTTGGAGTGTCTTGGGTCAGGGATGGGCAATGGAGGGAATACTGGGAATATTGGGAATTTTGGGAATGTCGGGAATGTTGGGATAGGGGTGGAGGGGGGAATGAGGAGTCGGTGTTTTTTTGGGAATTCCGAGTGTTCCCGGTGGAAAATTTGGGATTCTTGGAGTGTCCTGGGGGTGGGACTGGGGATGGAGGGAATGTCGGGAATTTTGGGAATATCGGGAATGTCGGGATAGGGATGGAGGTGGGAAGGGGGAGCCGGTGGTTTTTTGGGAATTCCGAGTGTTCCTGATGGAAAATTTGGGATT
>NW_020888487.1:0-2851 GCF_003945725.1 Corapipo altera
CATGGCAACCATCACACATTCCCATTTTTATGGTAAGTTACGGGTAACCAGCTTACATTCGCATTGCTACAGTCGTTTACCATGGTAACTATCATACTTCCTACTGGTACAGTCAGTTACCAATGGCAAACCACTCTACATTCCCATTTCTACGGTCACTTACCACAGCAAACATCATATTTCCCACAGGTACAGTCAGTTACTGATGGCAAACAGCATATATTCCCATTGCTACAGTTAGTTACCATGGCAACCATCATGCGTTCCCATTCCCATGGTCAGTTACCATGGCAACAATCATACATTCCCATTCCTACTGTCATTTACCATAGCAAACATCATACATTGCCACTTCTACAGTCAGTTACCCTGGCAACCATCATACAGTACCATTGCTACTATCACTTACCATGGCAACCATCATACAGCCGTGTTGCTACAGTCGGTCACTATGGCAACCAGCATACAATCCAATTGCTATGGTCGGTTACCATGGAAACCATCTAACATTCCCATTGCTACAGTCAGTTACCATGGCAATCATCATAAAGTCCCGTTGCTATGGTCAGTTACCAAGGCAACCACCATGCATTCCCACTGTTATGGTCGGTTACCATGGCAACCATCATAGATTCCCATTGCTCTGGTCAGTTACCATGGTAACCATCACACATTCCCATTGCTGTGGTCGGTTATTATGGAAACCATCATACGGTCCACTGCTACAATCGGTTACCATGGCAACCACCATACATTAGCATTGCTATGGTCGGTTACCATGGCAACCATCATGCAGTCATGTTGCTGTGGTCGTTTACCATGGCAACTAACATACATTCTTGTTGCTACGGTCAGTTCCCATGGAAAACATCATACGTTCCTGTTGCTACAGTCAGTTACCATGGAAACCAACGTACTTCCCCCTGGTACAGTCTGTTCCCATGGTAACCACCATACACTGTCGTTTCTATGGTCAGTTACTGTGGCAATCATCATACATTCCCGCTGCTACGGTCAGTCGCCATGGCAACCATCATTATTCAAGTTGCTACAGTCAGTTTACCACGGCCACCATGACACATTTCCATTGCTACGGTCAGTTACCATGGCAACCAGCATATATTCCCATGGCGACCATCTTACATTCCCATTGCTATGGTCTCTTACCATGGCAACCAACATTCATGCCAGTTGCTAGGGTCAGTTACCATGGCAACCCTCATACATTCTTTATGACATGGTTGGTTACCATGGCAACTATCATACATTTCCCATTGCTTTAGTCAGTTACCATGGAAAACATCACACATTGTCATTGCTACAAGCAGTTACCATGGCAACCATCATACCTCCTGTTGCTACAGTCAGTTAGCATGGCAACCATCACACATTTCCATTGCTTTGGTCTGTTACCATGGCAACCATCACACATTCCAGTTGCTAGGGTCAGTTACCAGGACAACCACCATACAGTCTTATTGCTATGTTCAGTTACCATGGCGAGCATCACACACTTCCCACTGCAAAGGTCAGTTACCATGGAAAGCATCATGCAGTCCCATTGCTATGGTCAGTTACTATGGCAACCATCATATAGTCTCGTTGCTAAGGTCAGTTACTATGGCAACCATCATAGATTCCTGTTCCTATGATCAGTTACCACGGAAACCATCATACATAGGAGACCTGCGATGTCACAGAGAAGGATGTGATGTCAGAGGGGAGCTGTGATGTCACAGAGAAGGATGTGATGTCACAGGGGAGAATGTGATGTCACAGTGGAGGATGTGATGTCATAGGATAGCTGTGATGTATAATAGGAGGATTTGATGTCACAGAGGAGGATATAATGTCAAATGGGAGTTGTGATGTCACAGAGGAGGATGTGATGTCACAGAGGACGATGTGATGTCACAGAGGAGGTTGTGATGTCACAGAGGATGATGTGATGTCAGGGGAGACATGCAATGTCACAGAGGAGGATGTGATGTCACAGAGGAGGATGTGAAGTCGCAGGGAGAGGATGTTATCTCACAGAGGAGGATGTGATGTCACAGGGAGAGGATGTTATCTCACAGAGGAGGATGTGATGTCACAGGGGAGCTGTGATGTCACAGAAGAGTTGTGTTGTCACACAGAGGATATGATGCCATAGGAGATATGCGATGCTACAGAGGAGGATGTGATGTGACTGGAGACCTGTGATGTCAGAGAGGAGGATGTAATGTCATAGGAGACATGGGATGTCACAGCGGAGGATGTGATGTCACATAGGACACATGCTATGTCACAGAGGAAGATCTGATGTCACAGGGAGCTGTGATGTCACAGAGGAAGAAGTGATGTCATAGGAGACAAGCGATGTCACAGAGGAGGATGAGATGTCACAGAGGAGGATGTGATGTCATAGGGGACATGTGATATCAGAGAGTAAGATGTGATGTCACAGCGAGCTGTGATGTCACAGGGAAGGCATGTCTCCTATGACATCACATCCCCCTCTGTGACATCGCATGTCTCCTATGACATCACATCCTCCTCTGTGACATTACAACTCTCCTATGACATCACATCGTCCTCCGTGACATCACAGCTTCCCTGTGATATCACATCCCCCCTATGTGGCATCGCTTGTCTCCTATGACAACACATCGTCCTCTGTGACTTCACAGCTCTCCTATGACATCATATCATCCTCTGTGACATCACATCTTTTTCTGTGACATCGCAGGTCTCCTATGACATCACATCCTCCTCTGTGACATCACAGTTCACTGTGACATCACATCCTCCTCTGTGATGTTCCATGTCTCCTATGACATCATATTGTCCTCTGTGACATGACATCCTC
>NW_020888488.1:0-2851 GCF_003945725.1 Corapipo altera
GCAAACACCCTTTGTGCCACTCTGTGAACACCAAAATAATGGAATTGCCTGGACTTGGACCGTAAGTAAATCAGAGATTGTTTGTAGGAATCCCCAAATTAGAAGAAAATCCAGATCACTCCTCTGTGGTGAAATGTCCTGTGAGCAGGACTGAAATGTGCTGCACACACACGTGTTAGAGCACATCCTGGAAATGTGGGAGATTGGAAAACCATTTTCAGATTTAATAGCATTTCAGTTTTAACAGCTCATTTAAAACTTGAATGAAAATGTGTAAATCCAAGGAGTTTCCCTAAAAAAATTAATTAAAACATTGATTTTCTAGGGTTTTTGTAATTCCATCTTATCTGGGTTTTGTAGAGGGCTCAGATGTGAATATTCAATCTGCTGCCTGTGACAATGCCTGACTTCACTTACAATATTTTTAATAGTTATGTACTGTTTAATGTCATTCTCATACCTGTGATCTTAGACTTGTGTGATTCTGCTGTTGTTTGTAACAGAGAATTTCCTTTGACTTCACTGTGAGAGCTCTCCATTGAATGATGAACAGTAGTAATAATATTAATAATTTATAGAGTGCTTTATATGATGGAAATACAGGATAATCTTTAAATGAGCTCAGCTTTGCTCTCAGATATGTGAGTGAACTCTTCACTGATTTGAAAAAAATTGTTACCTATCATGCAATTTGTTTTTATTTTCTAGTCTTAGTAGGTATTTTGGAAAGGGTTTCTTTATTTTTGTAGGGCAGAATATTGTCTGATCTTAAGTTTGAGATCTTAAAAGGTTTGCAGAGGACATGGAGGTTGCTGTGGTGTCCTCTGATGATTTCAGCTGATCAACTGAATGCTTCCAATCCTTTTATCTGTGAGGGGGCTGCAGGCCATGCTGGAAAGCAGGTGTTACTGCAGGGGACTTTTTCTGCTCTGTGCAATGAGTCAGCTTCTAAACTCCTAAGGTGAGCATTTTTGTGGTGAATCCAGAAATTGATACCAGTGTATCAGAGGCATAAGAATTAACAGTAACGTTTGGAATTTGCAGTTATCCCACAACTTTTCCAGAAGATCAGTAATTTCTGAGAGCTGGCTCCTGTTTGCAGTATTGAGCAGTCAGCTCTGCAGCTGCAGGGTTGCTTCATGGATTGGTTGGTTTATTTTCCAAGGTTTACAGGTACCATAAACTGTTGCCAAAAGCAGGAGAAATAATGAATAATATTTTTTCTCCCCAATAGCCAAAATTTCGTGTATGTTTGTGTGTGTGTGTTATTGGTATAAATAGCAAGTCTTCTTTTGAGTAGGAGTAAGACTTAGTTCCTAAAGAGAGTGAATTGTAGCAGATAAAAGGTCTAACATTTGTTCTTCTCCCCCTTTCTTGTTTTTTCCTGACAGATAATGCTCATTATTCTGTGGTAAATGATTCTCAGATGTTCTGCAGCAGCAGGAAATTCAATGGATGGGTACCATTAAAGGCCTGATTCCATTTTCTAACTCCACAGAGCAAGTGAATGCATCCAACAGCCAGGGCAGCTTGAGGAGTGATGCTGTAACAATTGTCAGGCCTCCAGGAGGTGAGTGTGAAAAGGTGCTTTTTCTGTGCATGGAACAATTCCATAAACACTCTGTTGAACAAAATCTTGTTATCTCAACTGAGGACTTGGAGTTCAGAAGAATATGTTTGCATTAGAAGTTCTTACTACCAAAATTGTTCTTTTTGGCTTCTAATTTGTCACATGGTTAACTTTAAGAACTAGAGAATGAAAACAGTTGTATAGTTAACATATTGTGAAGGTGAGAGGTGTATCATGTACTTCATTTTTTTCCTGTGAATGGGTGTGTATTCTATCAGGGACAACTGATCTAGTCCAAGAATATAGAGAGATTCACCTGTATTTTGGAACCTGTTTTAGAATAGAAGTTGAAAGTGCTGACAAGGGGCAGTTACTGGATAGATTTAGAGAATTTGTTTAATAATAGTGATATAAACCATTGGCAATATATTGAGTCAGAATCCACCAAGTTCTTTAGTTGTAAGAAAGTCAGTTCCAATGTGCTGATTTACAGTGACTGAGGCTCCAAACCCCTCTGGCTGTTCTCTTCATAACAATTGGAAATAAGGGAACTGAGCAAATACACCCTGAACACTGTGAGTGTTTTGTTCTGTGGTTTTGTTTTGGTTGGTTGTTGGGTTTTTTTCGTCAAGAAAGCTTTTCCATTTCTAGCTGGTGTAGGTGTGTCCCTTTTGCATTCCCTTTTCATGGCCATTCACTTAGACAGAAGTTTTGTTTGATCAAAGAGCAGAGGAAGACAGGCTGCTGCTCAGATGGGAGCAGGAAGGTGAGGTTCAATCATCACCTGCAAGGAACAGAAAAGGACTGGATTCCCAAGGCATAACAAGAGAGATGAAGGTTGTCGTGGCTGCTGATTCTGTGTTGCATTGCAGAGTTGTCTCTGGGGGGTTCTTGGTGCTGACTCATCTACAGAGCAGAGCCTCAAAGAATTGGTTTGTATTTCCTGTGTGAAACAGAAAGGGGAAGATACTGTGAAAAAAGAATGGCCTGAGCAGTGAAGTGTTTCTTTAAGCTCTCATGTGCTCTGTGTGTGATTTGCACAACACAGGAATGTTCAGCAGTGAAAGATGTGAGATTTTGCTTTGGACTCTTAAGCACCTGCCCTTTTCTGTCTGCTTGTTTGCCTATGGAATAGTGCATTGCCTCTGCCTCTGGAATACTGCATTGCCTCTGCCTCTGGAATACTGCATTGCCTCTGGAATACTGCACTGCCTCTGCCTATGGAATACTGCACTGCCTCTGCCTATGGAATATTGCATTGCCTATGGAATACTGCATTGC
>NW_020888489.1:0-101 GCF_003945725.1 Corapipo altera
GTGAGTAAAGACCTACTGTAACAGTTCGTTTGGATACATGTTCGGAAAAAAGACAAGTGCCAGAAATATTCAAACACACAAACTATCTTTTATTACAGTGA
>NW_020888489.1:201-2851 GCF_003945725.1 Corapipo altera
TTTAATACAGTATTAACTAGTGAAAAGAAAAGGGGGTTAAAGGGATACCAAAAAAGGGATCCTAACACAATATAACACAATATTATGGATAGCTATTAACAAAATATTGGTTAGTAAAAAGGGAAATTAAAGGGAACTATTATGAACAACTTATTTATGTAACAATATTCAATAATAAAATGGGGAATTAAAGGAACACTAAAAGGATATTAAAAAGAAAAGTTTGTTCTCTCAGTTGCTTCCTCTCAATAAACTGTGCTTACCCACACAGACAGGCCAGGGCTGCCAGGATCTGCAGCAGCTGGTCGGTGCCCGTGCTTAGCGGGCGTCCCCATGGAACAACAGAGTCTCCATGGCAGGATGAGGATCACTCAACTCAGCATCCCCGACACCCCATTTTATCAGTTCCACATTACACCACGTAGGGCCAGTACCCAGTATAAGGTGATGCCTGAATGGCAACCAAACCCCACCTGTTCATTACCTCATGGCAACAGTCTGTGCCTGCCCTACGGTAGGGCAAGGGGTGAGTGACCCCTGCCCACATAATCTTCCTCCCATCATCATCTTTCTCACCCCTATGGATGACCTCTACCATTGTGTTTCAAGGGTAGGTGTAGTATGTAGCAAAACCAAGGAAGAACTCAGCTCTGATAATAGGGGATATCAGGCTGACTTGCTAAAAAGCACAATGGACCTCACAATTAGCCTGTGCCATGAAGTTACATTGTACCACACTCTAGCTGGTTTCAGATCCTAATATGATTCCTTTCTCACACCTCTATGCTTCATTGATCATCCAATTCAAAAGTACCCCCCTTACATGATGTCACAGGAAAGCTCAGGATGTTTCACTGGTCTCATTTTTCTCCGGTATTAATGCTGTGCCAAATTCTTGCTTCTTAGGTCAGTGAAATGTTAGAAGATAGAGAATGTCACCTTGATCTTGGACAGAACACTTATAAACTTCTTTATTCTATTGAATTCTTCCCTATTAGTTCTGGATGACAGGACACCCAGGTGGAAAGTCCCTTTTCTGGTTTTCAGGACTTTAAATAGATGCTTTCCTGATGTCAGTATTTATTGGAGTGTTATTGATTCAACTGTGAGCGTTGAATTGAGTGTTCCTTGCACCTTTAAAAAGTGCAACCCCTTGTTTTAGAAACCAGGCATTAGATGTCAGACCACATAAAGACAGCATGTAGAGATAACCCTGATGTAAGTGATGGTTCCAGTCATCCCGTGTATGGATCAAAGATTTCCAAGGCTTTGTTCCAAGACAGGTACCACTCTCTGCCCCCAGCCCACCACAATTTTTAAGTGTGGATATGGATATTCTTTAGCCCTAGTTTCTTCATTTGGATCTTTTCCTGAAAAACTGAGATCCTTTGATCTGGTATAAACGACAAATAAACTGGGAACAGTTTTTCTGAGGTTTTTCTCCAATAGCAGGCTTAGGGAAACAAGGCCCTCAGATACTTTAGGGGAGCTGTGGAGAGCTGAGCAGGAAGGCTCAATAAAAGAACGAAACCATCACGATGCAAAACTATGGAAAGATGAAGGAGCTTTGGGAAGCTCTTCACGTCTGCAAAGGGTTCAGTCTTTTTTAACAGCTTACAGGAGATGGTGGCTCTGAGCCTCATCCCCTTCCAATTCAGCTTTTGGTACAGTTGTTTGCAGTGTCTAAAGTGTTGAAGGACATGGTGAACCCAATCTAGGAGTTTGTTTTCTGCCTCTTTAGGTTGTTCCTGTGTTGTGCAGAGACCTTGCTTGTTGGAGTGCTGGGGTCTGTTCCTGGCAGCAATGACAAGGCCGAGTGCAGGAACAAGGAGGTGTCTGGTACAAAGCACTTGTCTGAAGCAAACAATGTCTTTTAGGACTGTCCCAGTACCTGAGGCACCTGCTGTTCAGATCTGCAGCAGACTTGCTGGTAAGGCTACAGTAGGACCTGTGAGCAGGATGGAGAGAAAAACACCCATGAAAAATGGAAAAAGAGAGGCCTTGTCCACTTCTCCTCACCAATTGGGTCCCCCCTGAGGCAGGCTAGGCAGGAATGGCATGGAATGATGGGACAGGGCTATCACTGTGTCACTGTCTGTCAGGCTGAACCTCTGTGTCTGCATTTTCCAGCCCACTGAAAGCTGAGGTGAAGCAGTGAGAAGTAGCAAAGCTGCAAATTGCAAGTCAGTCCCAGCAAGACCTGCATTTTAAAAATGTTCTTCTAACATTTTACTTGCCAGCAGCAGTAAGTTGCTTGGCTGGGAAGAGGGATAAAAACACCTTTGGTCTGTGTAAAATTTGTGTTAGGAAACTTGCAAGTCCTCCTTGGCTTTTTATTAGAAGCAATAAAAAATGTTGAGCTGCTGTGTTGTCTGTCTCATTGTAAATGTGCAAGTTCATTTTTGAGGCAAATAAAATGGTTATGTAATTACATACTTCTCCTAATTAGTAAGTAATTATATACTTCTTATACTTGCCGAGTAATCACTCTGCTATAACTAGAATTAATGTTACCACTAATTGTATAGTTACTGTATCTTAATGTTGTTATCCAGGCAACTTGGAGTAGAGTGTTATCCTTTTAATTCACATTCTGTTACTCAAAAAAATATTTTTAAAATCTAGTATAGTTAGCCATTGGAAGAAAGAT
>NW_020888490.1:0-2851 GCF_003945725.1 Corapipo altera
GTGATGTGTGCCCTGCTCTGGGTCCTCTCTGTCGCTGTCATTGCCACGGTGACTTCCCTGTGCCTCTTGGATGAGCACGAGCCCTGCCAGATGTCTCTCATCTCCATGTACATCCTCAACCTCCTCCTCTTTGCTCCGCCCATGGTCATTTCCAGCACAGTCCTCTTCATTAAGGTCAACTGTAGCTCCCAGCAGCAGCAACCCAGGAGGCTCCACATCGTTATCTTCCTCACTGTCATCTTCTTCCTCATCTTCGCTTTTCCCTTCAGCCTCTTGAATTTCCTGCAGCAGCTCAGCTACACTGTCGTGTCCTCCCAGGTTGTTTTCCTGCTTGCCTGCATCCACAGCAGCATCAAACCCCTCACTTACTTCTTGATGGGGAGCTGCTGGAAGCGCTGTTCCCTGGTGTCCCTCCGGGTCTCCTTCCGGAGGGTCTTTGAGGAGACAGAAGAGAACACTGCCTGCAGCAATGGTGCCATCATGGACACGGTGGTCCCAGCCTGTTGAAGGACCCTGGGACGGTGGCTGAGGGTTTCTCTGAGTCACCAGATTAATAAATATCCACAGTATTTCCTCCAGTGTCACCCTTCCGCAGTGTAATCCCTCCAGAAAGGGGAGCAGATGCATTGCCAAGGGCAGTGTGGGAGGGATGCTCTGCAGGGAGCATGTTGGAGCACGGCTTTCTCCTCCCTCCTAGGTCCTAGAATGCTATTCCCCCAAAGGAATCATGCCCCACAGGGCTGTGATCCCAAAAATCCCCCTGGTACGTGATTCCTGCATCCCACTGTGGTCTGATATCAATAAACAGCTTCGTGAACCCTGAGCTTGCCACTTTCCTCTGGCTCCTACTGCCAACCTGGAATGTGGGTAGAGGGAGGGGACACACACATGGACGGAGGGGACATACTCATGGCTTGTGCTCCCTGGAGCACAAATGATCCCCACAGCCCACAGCTGGGACTGCACGGGCACAGCCGGTATGGACAGGATGGCCCAGGAGTCCCATGTTCCCCTCCTTGGCTGCTCTGTGAGCGTCACAGCAAAGATCTCCCCAAATATCTTTTATTTTTAATTTTGTGAACCAGGTGTAAGTGTAAAGGACTCTTTTCCTTCGGAAATTCTCCCCCTCTACCCTGTCTTCAGCTTCTCCTTCAGCAGACTCGGATGGTGCAGCGGCAAAGGGAGGGGGAGTTCGCGGTCCCCAGGCCAGCTACCCCCTTCCAGGATCAGAGTGACAGTGTGTTTGTCACCATGGGCTCCACGGGGCATTACCCACCTCCCCTGTGGCTTTGCCGAGGTCGCCAGCCCCGCACAAACCCACACCTTCCCAGCACATCTTTCCCTCCAGCCCCACCACATCCCACACCTTCCCATTACGTCCCACACCTTCCCAAGAGCCCCCACAGCCCCCATACCAACCCCCCACGCCACTCCCCCAAGCCAATCCCACCATGCCCTGCCCCCTCATGCAGTCCTCCCCCAACTCCATCCTCACTCCCGACGCTCCAGTCCCTCCCCATGGGGCTGCTGGCCCCAGGACGCTCCGAAAGGTTTCGGGGGGCTGTTTCTCTGGGAGACTCCCCACACACTCGGAGCTTCAGCCCTGCTGTCCAGTCCCCCGTCCCCCCCGAAACTTCCCTGGGAAAGGAACAAGAGGCGGTGGCGGGATAGAGCCAGCGGCGTTTATTGGGGCGGAAGAGCGGAACGGGCTGGGAGGAGCGGAGGCACTCCCGGGGGTCCCGGGTCAGCGGGGCAGGAGTGGGGCTGTCGGGCACCGTCTGGGGGAAAGGCGACCCCGGGAGGGGGGGTTTGGAGGGTCTTGGGGAGGTCTGGACGGTGTCAGGAAGGCGCCTGGAGGCTGTCGTGGTGGTTTGAGCGGTGTCGGAGGGGGTCTGGAAGATGTCGGGAGAGGGTCTGGAAGGTGTCGGGAGAGGGTCTGGAGGGTGCCAGGAGGGGGTCTGGAGTGTGCCACGACGGTGTTGGAAGGTGTCTAGTGCTTGTCAGAGGGTGTCTGAGGGTGTCAGGAGGGTGTCGGAGGGGGTCTGCAGGGTGTCGCAGGTGTGTGGATGCCGCCCGTGCCGTCTCCCCTCGCTGGAGGGCAGCAGAGCCCGACGGGCCGAGCTCGGAGCCGGGGAGCGGCCGCCGGCCGGGAGTCCTGCGGGGCGCAGCGGGACAGGATGGGATGGGACAGGGATGGGGTTGAGGATGAGATGGGGACGGACACAACATGGATCAGCACGGAGTGGGGATGGGATAAGGGATCCATCCCAACACACAGCTGCGCGGAGATGACCTGCAGGGGCGTGGCTGGGAGCAAGGGTGGGCAGCTGAGCGTGAAGCCTGGGTGGGCAGCACTGCCAGCGGGACCGCAAGTGGCCTCTTAGCTGGAGACCGTGGTGATCGCCGTCTCCTCAAAGACCCTCCGGAAGGCGACCTGGAGGGACACCAGGGAACAGCGCCTCCAGCAGCTCCCTACCAGGAAGTAAATGAAGGGGTTGGTGCTGCTGTTGATGCAGGCAAGCAGGAAAGCAACCTGGGAGGACACAAAGGAGTAGCTGAGCTGCTGCAGGAAATGCAAGAGGCTGAGAGGAACCCCAAAGATGAGGAAGAAGATGACAGTGAGGAAGATAACGATGTAGAGCCTCTTAGGTTGACGTCTCTTGGAGCCACAGTGGACCTTAATGAAGAGGATCACGTTGGAGATGACCATGAATGGGGCAAAGATGAGGAAGTTGAGGACAAACATGGAGACAAGAGACATCTGGCAAAGCTCATCCTTGTGTGACAGGCATAGGGAAGTCACTGTGGCAATGACAGCGACAGAGAGGACCCAGAGCAGGGCACACATCAC
>NW_020888491.1:0-2850 GCF_003945725.1 Corapipo altera
GAGGATGTCATGTCACAGAGGACAATATGATGTCATAGGAGACATGGAACATCACAGAGGAGGATGTGATGTCACAGTGAACTGTGATGTCACAGAGGAGGATGTGATGTCATAGGAGACCTGCGATGTCACAGAAAAAGATGTGATGTCACAGAGGATGATATGATGTCATAGGAGAGCTGTGAAGTCACAGAGGACGATGTGTTGTCATAGGAGACAAGCGATGCCACATAGGGGGATGTGATATCACAGGGAAGCTGTGATGTCACGGAGGATGATGTGATGTCATAAGAGAGTTGTAATGTCACAGAGGAGGATGTGATGTCATAGGAGACATGCGATGTCAGAGAGGGGGATGTGATGTCATAGGAGACATGCCTTCCCTGTGACATCACAGCTCGCTGTGACATCACATCTTACTCTCTGATACCACATGTCCCCTATGACATCACATCCTCCTCTGTGACATTTCATCCTCCTCTGTGACATCGCTTGTCTCCTATGACATCACTTCTTCCTCTGTGACATCACAGCTCCCTGTGACATCAGATCTTCCTCTGTGACATAGCATGTGTCCTATGTGACATCACATCCTCCGCTGTGACATCCCATGTCTCCTATGACATTACATCCTCCTCTCTGACATCACAGGTCTCCAGTCACATCACATCCTCCTCTGTAGCATCGCATATCTCCTATGGCATCATATCCTCTGTGTGACAACACAACTCTTCTGTGACATCACAGCTCCCCTGTGACATCACATCCTCCTCTGTGAGATAACATCCTCTCCCTGTGACATCACATCCTCCTCTGTGAGATAACATCCTCTCCCTGCGACTTCACATCCTCCTCTGTGACATCACATCCTCCTCTGTGACATTGCATGTCTCCCCTGACATCACATCATCCTCTGTGACATCACAACCTCCTCTGTGACATCACATCGTCCTCTGTGACATCACATCCTCCTCTGTGACATCACAACTCCCATGTGACATCATATCCTCCTCTGTGACATCAAATCCTCCTATTATACATCACAGCTATCCTATGACATCACATCCTCCACTGTGACATCACATTCTCCCCTGTGACATCACATCCTTCTCTGTGACATCACAGCTCCCCTCTGACATCACATCCTTCTCTGTGACATCGCAGGTCTCCTATGTATGATGGTTTCCGTGGTAACTGATCATAGGAACAGGAATCTATGATGGTTGCCATAGTAACTGACCTTAGCAACGAGACTATATGATGGTTGCCAGAGTAACTGACCATAGCAATGGGACTGCATGATGCTTTCCATGGTAACTGATTTTTGCAGTGGGAAGTGTGTGATGCTTGCCATGGTAACTGAACACAGCATTAAGACTGTATGGTGGTTGTCCTGGTAACTGACCCTAGCAACTGGAATGTGTGATGGTTGCCATGGTAACAGACCAAAGCAATGGAAATGTGTGATGGTTGCCATGCTAACTGACTGTAGCAACAGGAGGTATGATGGTTGCCATGGTAACTGCTTGTAGCAATGACAATGTGTGATGTTTTCCATGGTAACTGACTAAAGCAATGGGAAATGTATGATAGTTGCCATGGTAACCAACCATGTCATAAAGAATGTATGAGGGTTGCCATGGTAACTGACCCTAGCAACTGGCATGAATGTTGGTTGCCATGGTAAGAGACCATAGCAATTGGAATGTAAGATGGTCGCCATGGGAATATATGCTGGTTGCCATGGTAACTGACCGTAGCAATGGAAATGTGTCATGGTGGCCGTGGTAAACTGACCGTAGCAACTGGAAGTATGATGGTTGCCATGGTGACTGACCGTAGCAGTGGGAATGTATGATGATTGCCACAGTAACTGAGCATAGAAACGACAGTGTATGGTGGTTATCATGGGAACAGACTGTACCAGGGGGAAGTACGTTGGTTTCCATGGTAACTGACTGTAGCAACAGGAATGTATGATGTTTTCCATGGGAACTGACCGTAGCAACAAGAATGTATGTTAGTTGCCATGGTAAACGACCACAGCAACATGACTGTATGATGGTTGCCATGGTAACCGACCATAGCAATGCTGATGTATGGTGGTTGCCATGGTAACCGATTGTAGCAGTGGACCGTATGATGGTTTCCATAATAACCGACCACAGCAATGGGGATGTGTGATGGTTACCATGGTAACCGACCAGAGCAATGGGAATCTATGATGGTTGCCATGGTAACCGACCATAACAGTGGGAATGCATGGTGGTTGCCATGGTAACTGACCATAGCAACAGAACTTTATGATGATTGCCATGGTAACTGACTGTAGCAATGGGAATGTATGATGGTTACCATGGTAACCGACCGTAGCAATTGGATTGTATTCTGGTTGCCATAGTGACTGACTGTAGCAACGCGACTGTATGATGGTTGCCATGGTAAGTGATAGTAGCAATGGTACTGTATGATGGTTGCCAGGGTAACTGACTGTAGAAGTGGCAATGTATGATCTTTGCTATGGTAAATGACAGTAGGAATGGGAATGTATGATTGTTGCCATGGTAACTGACCATGGGAATGGGAATCTATGATGGTTGCCATGGTAACTAACTGTAGCAACAGGAATATGTGCTGTTTGCCATCGGTAACTGACTGTACCTGTGGGAAATATGATGTTTGCTGTGGCAAGTGACCGTAGAAATGGGAATGTAGAGTGGTTTGCCATTGGTAACTGACTGTACCAGTAGGAAGTATAATAGTTACCATGGTAAACGACTGTAGCAATGCGAATGTAAGCTGCTTACCCGTAACTTACCATAAAAATGGGAATGTGTGATGGTTGCCATG
>NW_020888492.1:0-2848 GCF_003945725.1 Corapipo altera
TAACCCACAAATAACCCACAAATAATCCAGAAATAACCCACAAATAATCCACAAATAATCCAGAAATAATCCAGAAATAACCAGCAGAAATCCAGGAATTAATCCAGCCCAGGGAGGTTCCAACCCCCCCTGGAATTCTGGGGGTAAAAAAATTCCAGATATTTATCCAGGAGCTGAGGAGGAAAAAGCAGCTCCTGCCACTTTAACTGCATTTATTAGTAATATATTATATTTATTAGAAATATAATATATAATATATATTTCATATATATATAATTGTGTGAGTTATTTGTGCAAGACATGATAGAGATTAATATATATTGATATATATTAATATATATTAAAATACATTAAGATATATTGAGATATATTGAGATATATTAATATATATTGAGATATATTGAGATATATTAATATATATTGAGATATTTTAATATATATTGAGATATTTTAATATATACTGAGATATTTTAATATATACTTGGATATACTGAGATATATTGAGATACACACAGCAAAAAAAAAAAAATAAAGAATATTACAAATTATATCCTAAACATTGCAAGAAATGCAGGGTTTAGAGTGCAAGGTGGTTTTTTTATACATATATTATATTTGGGTGTTATTATCTCTGTCTGTAAATACAGGGATGCATTATTAGAGATGCAATTATATATAAATATAATAGAGTAATATTATATATATATAAATATTTGTGTGAGTTATTTGTGCAAGACAAAATACAGATTAATATATATTAATATAATAATTATATTAATATATATTAATATAATAATAATTAAATATTAATATATTTATATTTATTATATGTTATATTATATGTATATTGTATATATATTATATATATCATATATTATATTGTTCTATATATAATATAGAATTATAATATAGAACTATATATAATATTATATTATATATTATATAATATTACATATAATATTACATTGTATATAATATTATATAATATTATATATTATATTAAATATTATATTAAATATTATATATTATATTATATATTAAATATTATATTATATATTATATTAAATATTATATCATATGTATTAATGTTATATTAATCTATTACTAATAATGTAAATGTGAATATTGATATATAAACACATTCCATGATCCAGGTGAGTTGGGAAAGCAGAGGTGACTTTGGGATGAAGATGGGATGGAGATTATTATGCTCCTGGATACACCTGGAATACACCTGGAATACACCTGGAATGAACCTGGAATAATACACCTGGAATACACCTGGAATATATCTGGAATAATACACCTGGAATAATACACCTGGAATACACCTGGAATACACCTGGAATAATACACCTGGAATAATGCACCTAGAATAATGCACCTGGAATAATACACCTGGAATAATACACCTGGAATAATACACCTGGAATAATACACCTGGAATACACCTGGATAAACCTGGAATACACCTGGAAAACACCTGGAATATACCTGTAATATACCTGGAATGCCCCTGCAATACCCCTGGAATACACCTGGAATGAACCTGGAATAATACACCTGGAATAATACACCTGGAATGCACCTGGAATAATACACCTGGAATACACCTGGAATACACCTGGGACAAACCCCAATCCCACCAAACCCCTGGAAAAGCGGGAATGTGGCAGAGCCGGGTTGTGCCCAAACCACAGCCCCAAAATCACCACTTTTAGCCCCAAAAGCTGAACTTTCCTCCCCCCTCTCCCCTCCCCCGTGTCCTTCTCCACACAATTCCCGACTTTTTGCCTTATTTTCTCCCTGGTTTCCGACAAAAGCCTCTTTTAACAGCAAGGAAAAAACACCTTTATTTTCCAAGGAGCCTCCAAAACAAACACCAGTCAAAGGGTTCAAAGCAAACACCAATAAAAGGGCTCCACACTTCCCAATTCCTGCCTTAAAAAATAATAAAAAATTAAAAATAAATCAAGACAAAAAGCTTTTTTTTTAGTGGCTTTCAATGATGCAATTGAGGTGATGAAAACACAATTTTGGCTGAGGGGTTTTTGTGGTTTTTCCTCGGGGAAAAAGGTGAGTTGAGTTCAACATTCCCGCCCTCCAGGCCAAGGGAATTCGGGAATTCACCCTCTGTGGGGCTGAAATCCAAAAGGCACCTCCTGCTTCCCAGGAATGCCACCATTCCAAGTCCTACATGTTTTATTAAAGGGCTTGATGCCTCTAATTAAAATGTCTTATTAGAGATTTAATTAGGATGATTGTTATCTGCCTCCCAGCCCGAGCTGAGCTGAGGAAAACCAACCAATTTCCCACTTTTTTGGGCTTATTTTTGGGGTGTTTTTTGGGGGAGGAGACTGGGGGGAAACTCCGAGTTTCTGGCTCTGGGGATGGGGCACAAAAAAACCCCCCAAATTTTCCCACCCATTCCAGACTGGAAGTAACATTTCCACACGGACAAGAGCTCGGAAAGGCAACGGAGAGAGAATTCCCAGGGATGGGAAAAACACTGCAGGAGGTTTCCAAGCTGATAATTATGGGATTGAAGGCAAAGAAGTGCAGGGAAAGAATTAACTGGAGCTCCGGGAACACAGGGAAAAGCAGAGCAGGGAACGTGCCCAATTCCCGCATCCCGGAGAAGCGTTTCCCAAAAGGAGGAATCCCAGCTGGAAAAGGATGCCCTGAGGGGCAGCCTGGGTTCCCCAACACCTCAAAAAACGTCAGGATGGCACCAAAAATCTGATTTTTAATAGCCAGGAGCAACAGCCTGGGGGTGTGAGATCCCAGAGCTTTCTCCAGGAGATCCTGCTGAACAGAATTCCTGATCCTGCTGAACTGAATCCCTGAT
>NW_020888493.1:0-2848 GCF_003945725.1 Corapipo altera
AGGGTTTATTTTAGAACAATTTTGTTTCAAAGCTAAACAGGTATGTTGCCATTTTGGATGTTATCATCTCTATAATCCCAACCCAGCAGCACTGCCAGGGAGCAGCAGTGCTTGGTCTTTGCAGAGCTGCTCTCTTACCACTTCCACACTGTCCTCCTGAGCCCCTTTCTCACTGTAAGGCCTGAGTGCTCTCTGAGCACAGTCCTGGGGGCTGGAAGCCCTTGGAGCACAGGCGGGGACAGGCCCTGGGAACTTGTGAAGCAGAGCTGGGCTGCCTTCCAGCATCTCCAGGATGCTGTGGGATCTTCTGAGGCCACTGCATGGACTGGGTCACTTCTTCTGTGACCTTCCTCCAGGGCTGGAACTCCCCTGCAGTGACACCATGACACTGCTGCTCTCTGCTTTCCAGGTTTCATTTTCAGATCCACTTTTCCCCTCCTGTTCCCAGGGACATCCTGGGAGTGCTTCAGAGCTGCCATCCTGGGGCAGCTCCTTCCCAGCGTGGGCAGGCACAAGGTCTCTCCACCTGCTCCTCTCCCCTCCCCAGTGCCACTGTTTTCTGCAGCCTCCTCATCCCTGCCCAGCACAGCCCTCCTGGCACAGTTGGACACAGCCCTTGTTCTACCCCCTCCTCAGGCACCTGCCCAACCCCCTCAGCTCCAGCCTGAGGGCCAGAAACCTTCAGGGAGGCACTGAGGAAAATGCTGAGCAAACCTTTCAGCTGCAATCAAATCCAATTGGAGGGGTTGGCCTCTAGGAAGAAATCCCTTCTCATTCTCCAGAACCACCAGGACAACCTGTATTGTGTCCTGAGCACTCCTCTGGAACTGTGGGCTATGGAAAAGGTGTTGGTGTCAGGGCTATTGAGAAGGCTGGGCAATGTCACTGGGAGACCTCTCCCAAACCCTTGGAAAGGCCAGAGCCATCCCAGAGCTTCCTGGGGCCTTGGCAAAGGCAGACATGGAAGCAGTCTGCAAACAGGGCAGCAAAGAGGGTTGGCAGAGTTCCAGGCTGCTGAGGCTCAGCAGGGAAGGGGATAGGGCAAGTCCTGCTGCAGCCATTGCCAGGCATGGGAAGGACAAGGCAGGGATTGCAGAACCCCTGTGGGAGGGAATAGAAGGGGATGTTTTGTACCCAGACTTTATCAAGGCCCTTGACATGGTCTCCTGTGGTCTCCTTATGGCCAGACTGGTGAGAGCAGGACTGAAGAAGTGGAAGGTGTGGTGGGTGGGAAGTTGGCTGAATGAAGAGTGTCAAATCAAATCCATGGTACAAAGTCCTCTTGGCAGCAACTTCCTGGTGAAATCCCTCAGTGACCAGCCCTTGAACACCAATGTAGAAGATCTCTCTCTACAGTGGAAGATAATGTGTTTTCAGTTCTTTTCTGGATGATGCCAAATTTCAGGAAGCCCTTGAGAAACCTGTCCTGGTTTAAAGGAACACATTGGGAAGGGAACTCCAATAAAATGAACTCACTACTCTTTTATTCCCCACCACTACAGGGAGACAAAATATAAGGAGGTATAAGTGAAAAAAATAAGAGTTCATTTTCAAGAAATATAACAGCAAAAACAACAATACCAAAAAAACAGTTTAAAGCAACAGCAGAGAGAGAAATTGCCTCCTCTCTCCCCCCTGCCCCAACTCCCTTTTCTAAACAGATACAAACAGGGATCAACACGTGCCTCCCTTCCCCCTTTTCCCACTGAATGAACAAAGAACAGAAAAAAAAAACAGGGGAAAGAGGGGGCAAAGCAAAATGTGGGAAACTCTCTGGTCTGAGATCAGTTGTGCTGCCCAAGAACACGCTGACTCCAGAGGTGTCCAAGTGGGGCAGAGCCGGCGACTCCGGTCCCTGTAGTGGTGGGGGAGAGGCATCGGCTCTGCTTGATTCCATGGAGTTCTGGGGAGGCACAGTGGCCCCTTGGGTCCAGGAGGGTCTGAGATATCTCAGAGTTCCTTTGGTTCCAAAGAGACCCCACATGTCACAGTGGGCCCTTGGTTCCATGAGATTCCACAGTGTCCCTGCATTCCTTTGGTTCCATGAGGCCCTGCAGTGTCACAGTGCCACTTGATTCTGTGACGTTCCAAAGAATCAGAATGGTCCCTTGATTCAAGGCCAACTGCACATGGGGCTGCCTTGGGGGGAGTGTGGGTACCCAAACAAGGGAGTTGTCACCCCCCTGGACTCAGCCCCTGTGTCACCACATCTGGACTGGTCTGTCTAAATGTGGGACTCCCTATTATGGAGGAATGAAGAAGAACTGGAGAGGGTCTAGAGGAGATCTGACAGGATGGAGCTTTTCTCCATATTGGAAATAGAATGAAATCTCCACAAAGAGTAGCATGGAAGGTTCAGACTGAAGGTGAGGAAAAAGGAATGTTACTCAAAAGAGAACTTTATGGTGCCAGAAGTCAATAAGAGGGTGATAGCATGGCTTTGTGTTCCAGGGAATAGCCAGAGCTGGTGCAGAGACATCAGGAAGGGTCTAGAAATGCTGCTGAGAGGGAGATAGGAAAGCAGGAGGGGGGTGTGCAGCCTGCAAGGCCAGAGCAGCAGCAGGGCCAGGGCAGGACAGCCTGCAGGAGAGATGGCCAAGGGCTCTGGCAGGGCTGCAAGACCCAAAGGCATCCAGGCCTTTGTCCCCTTGCCTCTGGCAGCTGCCTCTGCCACTCAGGCCACCACAAGCAACTTGCCTGGCAGGTTCTGCACTTGGTTTCTGCCTCGCCCCTCCCTCAGGAGCCTGGCAGGGGTTGCCCAGTTTTGGGCCTTTGTTGTTCCTCCCCCTCCCATCCCAGTGCCCCCCAAACAGCCCTGAGCCAGCCGGGAGGGACAGGATCTGCTGGG
>NW_020888494.1:0-2845 GCF_003945725.1 Corapipo altera
ATGGGAACTCTGAAGGATCCACTTTGTTCTGCTCACCAATCCAAAGGAGCTTTCTTAACTCAAGAATAACAGACCCCAGGGCCTTTTTCTGCCACTTTACCTGCTATAAATGTGACCCACAAGACCTGCAAAGGCCCTTTCCCCTTCACCTGCAGGGGCTGGCAGTGCCACCACTCGACACGGCCCCAGGGGCTGGGCAGGAACGGAGGGGCTGGGGCGTCCAATCCATCGGCCCAGGCGGCACCAGGAGTCCTGGAGTTCCTGCAGGGGAGAGTCTCAAGCCACCAAAGGATTAGGAAGAGCATCCCAAACTTTAATATGTGTATCTCCTGGAGTATGGGGAGTTGGACAAGGCCTACTGGGGCAACAAGGACACACTCAAGGCTATCTATTAAAAGCTATCACTGTCCTTCTGTCAGGGGGAACTCAGGAAACTCTGTTTGCCAAGAGCCCCCAGGAGGATTTCCAGCTTTTGGGCCTCCCTTTTAACCACTTTTCCCATCCCTGTAGCTGGGACTATCACACCTGTTCCCTACAGGGGGAACAGCCCACAAAGGTCACCTGCAGGGATGCCATGAACTGCAAGTCCCTTGTCAAGGGGGTCACTGCACACCTTGTCCTTTCTTTGCCCTCCCCACCAAAGATGCTTCCAACAGTTCTGAGACATCTGGCAGACCCAGAGCTCTCCTCAGGGAATGCTTCAGCTGCTTAAAGGCTGCCCTTGCACCATCCAGCCAAGGCAGCAAATACTTACAGGCTGTTTGCAAAGCTGGCATCACAGTCTTACCACACATCCAGAGGGAGCATTCCAGAGTCCAGCCCGTCCCACCATTCCCAGGGAGGCAGTTCCTGGGCTGTCTGGGGCTCAGGGAGGAGTCACGTGGCTTCTCTTCTTCCTTCCTGCTTCCCCATTTTCTCCTTCCAAAGCAAAGCTTTCTTGGCTTTCCTTGCTCCAGGAGATGCAGCAAAGGCCATCTTTTCAATCCAAGACTGGAAACTGCTCGAGGTTGTCATTTCAGGGGGTTCTCTCAGGTCCTGCACTCATCAATCCCCTGGGCCATTGGTTTTCTTGGAGGGTTCTTGCATTCACATTCTACAAGCAAACCACGAGGAACAAATTCAGCTCTTACTGCAACCAACCCAAGCTGGCATTCTGATTTTAAAGGATACTGGCTTGGCCTTACCAGGAGAGATCCCACATCAGGGGTAATACCTACAGCTTCTGCCTCTTCCACTCTCCTGCAATTCCACTGGCCCACACCACAGGAACAACTGCAGCTGCCACTTCAGTCGGGACCTTGCTGCTGACAGGAGTTATTCCCTGCACAACAAGAGCTGCTGCTTGGACACATTTAGTTTCAGCAATTACAGTGTCAATAGCCCCAGTTTTCCATTTCATTGCTGCCTCAACTTTTCCACTCCATCTCTTCCTAGCACAGGTTTGGGTCAGTTTGACAAAGAGACAAACTTGGGAATTACCCAATGTTTTCCCAGTTTAAACCCTCTCACACCAATCACCTTAACACTGCCAGTCCTTAATTCTCCCTCTATTGCGTTAAGGACTGAGGAAGTTGGACCTGTGTCTGAGCAGGACATGTGCAAACCAAATGCTGGGGACTGGAACACACACCTTGCACTCCTGCAGCTCTTACAGTCACATTCCAGAGAAAACAGCCAATTGCACCATCACTGCTCATTTCTTAATCCCAATCCCACCCTTCTTTGGCACTTGGAGCACCACTTTTATCACCCAAGTACAGCCCATTAGGGAGCTCCATGTCTAGCAGGGACAGGTACCCCTGGGATACTCTGAGCAATGCCTGAATCCACTGCAGGGACCTTGCTTTGAGCTCCCCAGGGCCGGGCACCCCGAGGATCTCCCCGAATAATCCTTTCGGTGCGCGCTGGAGTCCTCGGGGTGCCCCAGCCCGGGGGGCACCAACAGCACTGTCCCTCCAGGGGGCCCAATTTGCTCCCAAGGCTTCAATGCACAGCCCAAAAGGCATTTCAAGAGGCCTTCTTGGGAACCCACCAACGTGGACGGGGAGGAAGCCACAAGAAGGCCTCATTTCTAAAGGCAGGGGGATCTTGCCTGTGTCCCAGACCGCTCCGGGGATCTGAGGCCCTTCCCGAGAAAATCTCGGTGCCGGCGTGAAGGCCCAGAGATCCCTTGGAGCCACGGGAGAGCAGGCACAGAGTCCCTCCTGGGGGCCAATTTGGCTGCCTGAACTCAGCTCTTCAAAGAAGCCTCTAAGACTCAGCTGGTGAGTTTTAGAAGCCAGGCATTCCTTGCTTACAACACCCTGCCATGATCCCAGCCCGCCGGGGGTCCTGGCAATCCGCTCCCAAAGGGCACACGGAGGTGTCTCCGCTGCAGCTCATGGGAGGGGTCAGCATTACAGGAGGGTTCATTTTCCTTCCCTGTATTCCTATTCCATACTCAGGAAATTTTCCAATACTTATTACCATACACACATACCCTTAGAAGGTTTCACCGAGGGCCTTCCCAGGTCTACTCTGTCTGGAGCCCTCAGTCCTCAGTGCCTGCCTGAGGAACCTCAACACAACTCACCTGCTTACACAGGAACTTGGTGCTGCTTGGCTGCTGCCTCACTTCCCTTCTTCCTTCTTTGTCACCTCCCTTGGTTGGTCCCTTTAAATCTCTTGGCTCAGCTCAGTGCAGTTCCCAGGCTACATCCCACTGCAAAAAGGACCAGCTCTTGTTACATCTCAACACTCAGACATCATTCCCCCTTTTTCCTTGACACTGGGCCATCAGGCCAGTGTCTCATTATTTAAAGCAGAGTTTGACTCCTCAGTGACAACAACTGACAGCCCTGAATCA
>NW_020888495.1:0-627 GCF_003945725.1 Corapipo altera
CAGCTGGGGTCACCCGGGGTCACCTGGAGTCATTTGGGGTCAGCCGGGGTCACCCAGGGTCACCAGAGGTCATCTGGGGTTACCTGGGGTCATCTGGGGCTACCTGGGGTCATCTGGGGTCACCCGGGGTCATCTGGGGTCATCTGGGGTTATCTGGGGTCACCCGGGGTCATCTGGGGTCATCTGGGTCACCCGGGGTCACCCGGGGTCATCTGGGGTCATCTGGGGTTATCTGGGATTATCTGGGGTTATCTGGGGTTAACTGGGGTCACCTGGGGTCACCCCCTGTCACCTGGGGTCATCTGGGATCATCTGGGGTCAGACAGGGTCACCCTCTGTCCTCTGGGGTCACCCGGGGTCAACCAGGGTCACCCAGGGTCACCCGGGGTCATCTGGGGTCACCTGGGGTCACCTGGGGTCATTTGGGGTCACACCCTGTCCCCTGGGGTCACCCAGGGTCACCCGGGGTCATCTGGGGTCACCTGGGGTCACCTGGGGTCATCTGGGGTTCTCTGGGGTCATCTGGGGTCACCTGGGGTCATCTGGGGTCACCCGGGGTCACCTGGGGTCACCTGGGGTCATCTGGGGTTATCTGGGGTTAACTGGGGTCACCTGGGGTCACCCCCT
>NW_020888495.1:727-1739 GCF_003945725.1 Corapipo altera
CTGGGGTCACCTGGGGTCACCTGGGGTCATTTGGGGTCACACCCTGTCCCCTGGGGTCACCCAGGGTCACCCGGGGTCATCTGGGGTCACCTGGGGTCACCTGGGGTCACCTGGGGTCATTTGGGGTCACACCCTGTCCCCTGGGGTCACCCAGGGTCACCCGGGGTCATCTGGGGTCACCTGGGGTCACCTGGGGTCATCTGGGGTTCTCTGGGGTCATCTGGGGTCACCTGGGGTCATCTGGGGTCACCCGGGGTCACCTGGGGTCACCTGGGGTCATCTGGGGTTATCTGGGGTTAACTGGGGTCACCTGGGGTCACCCCCTGTCACCTGGGGTCATCTGGGATCATCTGGGGTCAGACAGGGTCACCCTCTGTCCTCTGGGGTCACCCGGGGTCAACCAGGGTCACCCGGGGTCATCTGGGGTCATCTGGGGTTATCTGGGGTCACCCGGGGTCATCTGGGGTCATCTGGGGTCACCTGAGGTCATTTGGGGTTGCCTGGGGTCACCCGGGGTCACCCAGGGTCATCTGGGGTCATCTGGAGTTATCTGGGGTTATCTGGGGTCACCCGGGGTCATCTGGGGTCATCTGGGGTTATCTGGGTTCACCTGGGGTCACCCGGGGTCATCTGGGGTCACCCGGGGTCACCCGGGGTCACCCCCTGTCCCCTGGGGTCACCCCCTGTCCCCTGGGGTCACCTGGGGTCACCTGGGGTCACCCCCTGTCCCCTGGTGTCCCCCGGTGTCACCTGGACCCCTGGATCGCCTCTGGATTCCCCCTGGTGTCCCTTGGTGTCACCGGGGTCATCCGGTGTCCTCTGGTGTCCCCTGGGGTCACCCTCTGTCCCCTGGGGTCACCCGGGGTCATCCAGTGTCCCCTGGATCCCCCCTGGTGTCCCCCAGTGTCCCCTGGTGTCACTTGGTGTCACCTGGTGTCACCTGGACCCCTGGATCCCCCCTGGTGTCCCCTGGTGTCCCCTGGTGTCCTCTGGTGTCACCTCGTGTCACCCA
>NW_020888495.1:1839-2177 GCF_003945725.1 Corapipo altera
GTGTCCCCTGATGTCCTCTGGTGTCACTTGGTGTCACCCGGTGTCACCTGGACCCCTGGATCCACCTGGTGTCACCCGGTGTCCCCTCGTGTCACCCAGTGTCCCCTGGTGTCCTCTGGTGTCACCTGAACCCCTGGATCCCCCCTGGTGTCCCCTGGTATCCCTTGGTGTCACTTGGTGTCACCTGGTGTCCCCTGGTGTCACTTGGTGTTATCCAGTGTCACTCAGACACCTGGATCCCCCCAGTGTCCCCTGGTGTCCTCTGGTGTCACTTGGTGTCACCCGGTGTCACCTGGTGTCCCTTGGTGTCCCCTGGTGTCACCTGGACCCCTGGATCC
>NW_020888495.1:2187-2843 GCF_003945725.1 Corapipo altera
TCTGGTGTCACTTGGTGTCACCCGGTGTCACCTGGACCCCTGGATCCACCTGGTGTCACCCGGTGTCCCCTCGTGTCACCCAGTGTCCCCTGGTGTCCCCTGGTGTCACCTGGTGTCACTTGGTGTTATCCAGTGTCACTCAGACCCCTGGATCCACCTGGTGTCCTCTGGTGTCCCCCGGTGTCACCCGGACCCCTGGATATCCCCCCCGTGTCCCCTCGTGCCACCCAGGTGACACTGAGGGTGTGTTGGTGACACTGGGGGTGTGTTGGTGACACCCAGGGGACACTGAGGGGGGTGTTGGTGACACTGAGGGTGTTGGTGACCCCCGGGTGACACCCGGGGTGTGTTTTGGTGTCCCCAGGCCACGTCCATAAGCCAGGAGGGGACCCTGGAGCTGGTGGCCCAGGGGACACTGAGGGGGGTGTTGGTGACACTGAGGGGGGTGTTGGTGACCCCCGGGTGACACTGAGGGTGTTGGTGACCCCCAGGTGACACTCAGGGTGTGTTTTGGTGTCCCCAGGCCACGTCCATCAGCCGGGAGGGGACACTGAGGGTGTTGGTGACACTGAGGGTGTTGGTGACGCTGGGGGTGTGTTGGTGACACCCGGGTGACACTGAGGGGGGTGTTGGTGACACTGAGGGGGGTGTTGGTG
>NW_020888496.1:0-2842 GCF_003945725.1 Corapipo altera
TCCCAACACAGGACAGTCATGTCCCATTATCCCAACACAGGATGGCCATATCCCGTTATCCGAACTCAGGATGGGCCATATCCTGTTATCCAAACACGGGACATCCGTGTCCCATTATCCCAACAGAGGATGGGCCACATCCTGTTATCCCAATGCAGGACAGTCATCTCCCGTTATCCCAACAGATGATGGCCATATCCCATTATCCCAACTCAGGATGGCCATATCCCGTTATCCCAACACGGGATGGGTCATATCCCGTTATCCCAATGCAGGACAGTCATATCCCATTATCCCAACACAGGATGGCCGTATCCCATTCTCCCACCACAGGACATCCATGTCCCATTATCCCAACAGATGATGGCCATATCCCATTCTCCCGCAGCAGGACATCCGTGTCCCGTTATCCCAACACAGGATGAGCCATATCCCATTCTCCCACCACAGGACATACGTGTCCCATTATCCCAACAGAGGATGGGCCATATCCCATTCTCCCACAGCAGGACATCCGTGTCCCGTTATCCCAACAGAGGATGGGCCATATCCCATTCTCCCACCATGGGACATCTGTGTCCCATTATCCCAACAGAGGATGGGCCACATCCTGTTATCCCAACAGAGGATGGGCCATATCCCGTTCTCCCACAGCAGGACATCTGTGTCCCGTTCCAGGCCTCTCCTCCTCGTTGAGCCTGAGGGTGAGATCCCTCCCTGCGGCACCCACGGACAGAGCTCAGCCCTCGGGGCCGCCGAGGTCGATCCTGGGGGATCTCTCGGCACGAACCCGAGTAACAAACTGACACTAAAACCCCCCCCCAAAAAGACCGGGACCACTCAAGTGCAACTCCGTCTACCCCGCCAGGGTCCGCAGGCGCTTCCACATCTCCTCTTGAGCACCGGTATCAAAGGCTCCGGCACAGCTCCGGGCACCTGACCTTGGGCCAGCGCAGGAGGAGGGAGAGCTCCGGAGCCAGCCCAGCACGGTCTCCGTCTCATTCCCAGGTGCAAAACCAGGCTGAAAAGGGGTGGAGGAAAATCTGAGGATTGCAGGTAATGCCAAGAGCCGGCCCTTCGCCATGACCGTGCCGGGCCGGCCGGAGGCCGGAGCCGCAGGGCCATCCCGACCCCAGGCGGGGGCCGCAGCCGTAGATGACGATCCTTGACCGTCGGCCTCACGATTCCTCCTCGGAGGGATGGCGGGACAGTCTCCACCACGAGTGGGCTCCTCCACTGCCCCGGTAGATTCCGGACGTTGGGATGGCGGGGTCGGAGCCCCGGTAGCTCCGCTCCGCAGGGCGTCCGGAGACTCGGAACGTTGAGGTTTCTCCTCCACCTGCATGGATCTTCTCGCATGGAGCAGCCAGCTGGGCTGACCCTGGATCGAGGCCGATCCCGGGGCGGGGTGGGGGAACCCGGAGAGCTTCTGTCCCTCCCGCTTTCCGGAAAAAAAAATGGCACATCCGACCCCGCGCCGCCCTCGCCGCGGTGCAGCGGGGTCCAGGCCAGGCTGCGGTGAGGGGAGAGATCCCAAAGCTGGGAATTTTGGGAGCTTTGGGGAGTTTGTCCTCCGCTTGCAGCCGGCGGGTGCGCCGGGGCGGCTCCGCCCCGAGAGGGCAGCGATCCCACCTCGGCCCCTCCGAGCGCTCCCGGAACGCCGGCGGATCCCCCGGGAGCGAGGGGAGCGGTGCCGGGAGCCGCCGCCGAAGGTAACCGGGGTCAAAACCCGGCCTTAAAACCACCAAAAATCCCGAATTCCGGAGGGGCCCGGTGTCCCTGGAGTCCTCAGATTCCCCAAAAAAAAAAAAGGTGACTCAAAGCCTGGCAGCGTCGCCGCCCTTCCCGGCGCGGGAAGGGGATCCCGGCGCCTCGGAGCCGGAGGGGTGAGGAAATTCCTTTGGACTTTGGTTAAACCCAAATTCCTGCCGGGACGAGGCGCTGCCCCGGAGCCCGCTGGGCCCGTCCCGGACCTGGGCTCACCGAGCCAGTCCAGGCCTGGGATCGCCTTTCCCGGGGGTCGTTCCCCGGCCGCGAATCCTTCGGGATTGTCCCCGGCGGATCTTTGTTTCCCACCTCTCTTAAGACTCATCCGGCGCCAAACCGATCGTTCGTTCGGTGGCCGAAACGAGCCCGTCCCGCGTTTTCCCGGCGGAGTTTCCCGGTCCCCTCGGGCGGCTCCGTGACTTCTCCGCCTCTCTCCCGTGTTTTTCCCCGCAGGGGGAAGATCCGTTCACGGACGAAATCGCGGATCAGGACGTGGACGAGGCTCTGGAAGGCGGAGACGGCGCCGAGCGGAGACCGAGCGAGGCCACGGCCGCCCCGGACGGGGAAGGAGCCGCCGGGGGAACCGCGGAAGGGGGAGAAGCTTCCCAGGAGTTTTCCAAACCCGAGGAATTCCTTAAAACCCTGGGAGAGCAGGACCAGCCCCCCAAGCCGCTGCTGATGCCGCCGTTCCTGCAGGACGACGAGCTGGAAGCCGAGGAGGAGGCGGCGGCGCCTTCGGAAGCCGCGGAAGAGCCGCCGGAGGGTGCCCAAAACCCCCCGGAATCGGGGCTTTCCCCCCAAAATCAAACTGAGGGCCGGGCAGGGAAGGAGGGGGAGGAAGAGGAGGAAAAGGGGAATAAAGCAGCGGCCGGAGGCAGCGAGGAAGAGGAGGAGGAGGAGGAGGAGGAAGAGGCTCCGGCAGCCGCGGAGCCGCAGCCGGAAGAACTGTGAATATTCCAGCCAAGGTGATGGTTTGATCCGTGGTTTGATCCCTGGTTTTTTAATTCTTTTATTGGTTTTTGGGTTTTTTTTTTTAATTAATCTCCCAGCAGAAATTTTGGGTCTAATTAAGGGG
>NW_020888497.1:0-2841 GCF_003945725.1 Corapipo altera
CTCCTCTGCCCCAAAAATCCGGATGGATGAGTGGGAGAATTCATTTGTATCCCAAAATCAACCCCCCCCAGGAAGGGCTGCCCCCCCACCAGGGCCACCCCAAGGCCAGGGCATGGGGGGTGTCCCACATCCCTGGGACGACCCTTGGGGGGTTTAGGGGCTCCTCTGCCCCAAAAATCTAGATGGATGAATGGAAGAACTCGTTTGTATCCCAAAATCCAACCCCCCAAGGCCAGGGCATGGGGGGGGCTCCCTGGGATCAACCTCGGGGGGTTTAAGGGCTCCTCTCCACCCTCACCAAAATCCAGATGGATGAGTGGGAGAATTTGCTTTATTCCCCCAAATCCACCCCCCTCAGCGAGGCCACGGCCCCCCAGCAGCACCCCCGGGGTGGGAAGGGGGGCTTTGGGTGGTCACAGGTTGATGCCCATGAGGTTGACGGGGCGCCCTCCGTAGCGTTTGGAGATGTCGGCCTCGATCTGCAACACACACCGGGGGGCTCAGGGCGGGCAGGGGGCAAACAGGGGGGTCCTGAGGGGGTCCCCCCACCTCCCTCACCAGCTTCTGCAGCTCCTTGGTCTTCTCCAGCAGCCGGTCGAGCTTGGGCTCCAGAGATCCCTGCTCTGCCAGGGCCTCCCGGCGCTTCTGGGCCATCACCTCCTTCTTGGCCAGGAGCAGCTCCGCCTGCTTCAGCTTCTGCCTCAGCAGCTCTGACACCCTCTCCACGTACCTGAGGGCACAGCCAGCCCTCAGCCCCCACAGACAGCCTGGGGGGACCCCCAGCCCCCCCCGGACACCCCAGGGACACCCCCAGCCCAGGACACCTCCAGTCACCCCAGTGCCATCCTCACCCTGGGACAGCTCCGGATCCACCCCAGTGCCATCCTCACCCCAGGACACCTCTGGATCCACCCCAGTGCCATCCTCACCCCAGGACAGCTCTACCTCCTGCTCTACATCCATCCCAGGTGCCATCCCTGTCCTGGGACACCTCCAGATCTGCCCCAAATGCCACCCCCCAGCTCAGGACACCTCCAGAGCCACACCACGTGCCACCCCCAATCCTGGGACACCTCCAGAACCATCCCAGGTGCCATCGTCACCTTGGGACACTTCCAGATCCAGCCTGGGTGCCATCCCCATCCTGGGACACCCCCACCTCCTCCTCCAGAGCCACACCATGTGCCACCCCCAGTCCAGGACACCTCCAGATCCTCCCCAGGTGCCATCCCCATCCTGGGACACCTCCAGATCAAACCTGGGTGCCATCCCCATCTCAGGGCACCTCCAGAGCCACTCCAGTGCCATCCTCACCTCAGGACACCTCCCCCTCCTCCTCCAACCCTGTCCCCACCCCCGGGACCCCTCCCCAGCCGTGTTGGCACCTGGGTGAGGCGAGGATCATGCAGAGGTGCTGGACACTGCGGGAGCAGAGCTGTGCCAGCAGAGCCCGGGCCGTGCCCAGCAGGGAGCCCACGTGGGCACTGGTCTGGCCCTGCAGCAGGGCCGGGGCCAGCTGGAGCTGGCTCATGGCCACGATGTCGGCCTCGTCCTCCATCTCCACCAGGCGCTGTGCCAGGAACAGCTCCAGCTGCGGGAACGGGATGGCTGCGGGTCCGGCCCTGCTGCAGCCCACCCCACATGCCCCATCCCACCCCACATCCACCTCCCTGTGCCCCATCCCACCCCATGCCCACCTCCCTGTGCCCCCCATCTCACCCTACACCCACCTGCATATTCCCCCCATCCCACCCCACACCCATCTCCCTGTGCCCCATCCCAAACCACATTGACCTCCAGTGCCCCATCCCACCCCATCCCACCTCCATGAGCTCCATCCCTGTCCCTGACTTCACTGCCATCCCACACTCATCTCCAGGTGCTCCATCCCACCCCTTCCCACTTCCCTGTGCCCCATCCCACCCCTTCCCACCTCCATGAGCTCATCAATGAACTGGTTCCGTGTCTCAGGGTTTTCCAGCACTGTCAGGGCATCGGAGCCACGGGCAACCCCCTCCTCGGGCACTGGGGGGTGAGGAGGGGCTGGGATGGGACCCCCATGGCTCTCTTTGGTCCCAATCCCCCCATCCTGGCTCAGCACCACCCCACGGGGGGCTCAGGACCCGCCCTGTCCCTGCCCACCCAGCACCCAAAGGTCCCCACCCAGCACCATGTCCTGCCCTCTGCTCCATCCCCAAATCCCTCTGGGCACTCCCAGGGGGATGAGGGGGGCAGGGAAAGGACCCCCCATCCCAGCTCAGCATCACCCCATGGCACTGCCAGGGGGCTCAGGACTCGCCCTGTCCCTGCCCACCCAGCACCCAAAGGTCCCTGCACAGCACCATGTCCTGCCCTCTGCTCCATCCCCAAATCCCTCTGGGCACTCCCAGGGGCACAGGGTGTGGGGGGCACTGCCTGTCCCCTGTGGGACCCCCCCAAGCCCTGCTCACCCTCAGCACCAGCCTCCAGCACCGTGATCTGCAGCTCCTCAGCCCCTCCGGCCCCCCAGTCGATGCCACCCTCCTGCTGGGACACAAAGGTGACATCGGGGTGGGGGGGACCAGGACACCCCCCAGGACACCCCCCAGGACACCCCCCAGGGCCCTGGGGCAGGGCCTGATCCTGGGGGGAACAGCCAGGGGGGGTCACATGGCTGGGGACTGGGATGCTGTGACCCCCCCCCACGGCTGTTTAGGGGGGTTTGGGGGCTGTTTTAGGGGTGTTGGGGTTGTTTTGGTGGGTGGGAGCTCTTTTGGGGAGAAAGGGGCTGTTTGGGACAATTTAGGGGCTGTTAAGGAGGGTTTGGGGGGGTGCTTTGGGTGGGTTGGGGGCTGTTTTGGG
>NW_020888498.1:0-2841 GCF_003945725.1 Corapipo altera
CTCAGCAGAGCGGGGCCCGGATGATGCGGGAGGACACGGTGTGCCCAGCTGGGACAGGGGCAGGGCCAGCAAAGGGCATCTGCCCCTCTGTGCTCTGCTCGGGGAGGGCAGGGCTGGGCCTGCACCACTTGGGGGCTGCAGTGCCCACAAATGGGCTGGAGTCGGGCACTGCCACCACCCCAGCACTTCCCTGGGCCCAGCCCTTGTCTGTCAGGGCCAGCATTGCCCAGTGCTCCCCAGTGCCTGCCCAGACTGGAGATCCCAGTCACCCGGCTGTGCCCATTGCCCGTCAGCCCCTTTATCTCCCAACTCCCTGTTTCCCTGATCCCGGGTCCTGGTGCCCCAAGAAGGGGGTCAGTGCCAGCCCCGTGTTCAGCCAAGGGGTTGGAGTGGGAACAGGGACAATTGTGCTCAGACATGCCAGGTTTGGGGCTGGGTTGAGCTCTGGGGTGTCCCAGAGGGAAAGCTCTGGCAAGGGATGGGCAGGAGGACATGGGGGGATCAGGCTTTGGGGGTTGTTGGAGGATGGATTGTGTTGTTGTGGGATTGTCCCCACAGGGTATGCAGCTGCTTTCAGCTCCCTGCCCACCCCCTTGGCACCCCCAGGGGCCTGGGCCCTTCCAGGGACAGCTGCCCCGTGCAGGAAGCTGGAGGGATGCAGGAGAAGGTGGTTGGATGGGTGCCGCAGGCAGGATGGACTCTGTGCCAGGGCTGGGCTTGTGGCCAGGACTGGGGGCTGTGCCCAGCCGGGCTTTGCCCCGGGGGCTCTCGGGGAGGGGGTAGGGAGGAGTCCCAGCAGGGATAAATGTGCTCCTGCCCTTGTGCAGCCTCAGCCAGAGCTGCCCAGGCCCAGAGGAAGATGAAGGTCGCTGTGCTCAGCGTGGTCCTGCTCTTCACCATCCTGCTGAGCCCCCCGGCAGATGCCAAGGTGAGGCCCCCATGCCACGACCATGGGCTCAGGGATGGGCCCCTTCCCAATCCAGGGGCTCCCCAGCACTCCCCAGCACCCCCAACCCCGGGCCAGGCCACTTTCTTCCAGTCACAATTCCCTCTCTCCTTCCCCTTCCCACAATTCAATTTCTTCTGCTGCAGCTCCGCTTCCTCACGGGATGCTTGCACCCGGCTCCATCCTGGCACAGTCCCAATGCTTCCTGCTCTTTCTGACCCCAAATCCCACCTTTTTGGGCTTCCCCATCCTATCCTCTTGGTCCCCTGGGGCATCTCCCCACCATCTCCTCTCTTTCCCAGCCAAGGCAAAGGCCCAACCCAAACTGGGCAGAACTGGGCCAAGCTCCACTGGAGTCCAAGGAGGACAAACAGGTCCAAGTTCCACACTGGGCTCAAGTGGGACAAGGTCTGGCCAGGTTGAAGTGGAAACAATTGACAAATGCCCTGCCATGGCCCATTCCCAGGGCCTTTCCTCCAGGCTTTGCCCTCAATGCCTTGCCTTTCCCTCTGCACTGGTGTCCCCAACTTGCCTGGGAGCTGCAATCCCAAAGAGCCCCGCACAGCCCGGGGAGCAGCCGGGGCTGGGGGATTTCGGGACACCCGTGTCCCCCCAGCCCCACAAGGTCAACCCCAACCAAGCCTTTGCTCTCCTCCTGCAGCCCATTCAGGCCGGCGGCGTCCAATGTGGGGAGGTAAGTCCGGGAGTTGGGGGGCGCCCAGTGTGGGAACTGGGGGCACTTTGGGCCCCCCATCCCTTCCTGGCACTGGGGACACCCCAGTGACCAGTGATGTCTCCTTGTCTCTCTACAGGCAGGTGTGATCGGCGGCCCGGTGGGTACCAGGGCTTGTGCTGGGCCCAGACCCTCCCCTCTGGTGGCCACCACCCTCCAGGGCATCCCAGTGCTCCCCAGTCCACCCCTGTGTGCACCAGGGAGGTCCTTCCTCAGGGTCCCCACTCTATTCCCACACACCCCAGTCCACCCCACCACACACACACAGGGCATCATTCCCACACCATTTCTTCCCTTCCTTCTTCTTCTTGTCCAGAAATCCCCTTCCTTGACCCCTCAGTCCCAAAGCCCCTCCCAATCTCTTCCAGTTTTCTCCCCTTCCCCATTTCTCCTGTCCCCACCCCTGCCCTGCTTCATTCCCTGTGTCCCCTCCACTGGAATCCCTTCCCCCTCACCCACAGTCCCATCCCTTCCACACCCCAGTGCCCATCCTGTGGGATCCCAAATTCCCCCCACTTTACCCTCTTTGGGTCCACTCCTCCTTCCCCCACCCTCCTGCAGGCCCTGAATTCCCCTGGCTCTCCTTGTCTCCATCCCCACCCTGGTGCCTGCAGGAACAGGGATCCCGGGGGAAACTGGGTGCAGTGGGGCTGGGAGAGCAGAAGGGAATTTTCCCCCTCAGACCGGGGCCAACCATGGGCTGGGGGGTCTGGGGACACCCGTGTCCCTCCCCCAGCCCCTCAGGGGCCAATCCTGCTTTAATCTTTGCTCTCCTTCCCCAGCCAATCTCGGGACAAGGAGGAGGTGGATGTGTTGGGGTAAGTCCTGGAGTTGGGATGTCCCCAGTGTGGGAAATGGGGGGAAATGTAGTCCCCCATCCCTCCTGGGCCTGGGGACACCCCAGTGACCAGTGACACCTCACACTCTCTCTCCAGGGAGGCATGGATGTCCATCGAGTGAAGAGGTCTGAGGTGGGTACTCCGAGTTCTGCTGGGCCCAGACCCTCCCCTCTCATGGCCATGACCCTCCCCGGCATCCCAGTGTGCCCCAGTCCATCCCAGTGTGTCCCAGTCCATCCCAGTGTGTCTCTAACCCTGCCTTTGTCCCCAGCCCCCCGTGGCTGACCAGGTGGAGCTGATGCGCCAGTGACGCTCGGCTGCCT
>NW_020888499.1:0-2839 GCF_003945725.1 Corapipo altera
TGTAATTGTTTATGTGGCTTTTACTTTACACTGGTGTACAGCAGAAAGCCAAGAATGTTAATGCTACAAAAAACATTGTGTAACAAGAGAGTCAGTCTCCCTGTCCACCAGAAAGGCACAACCCACAGGCACTTAGATCATACGGGCAGAGTACGGATGGGTTTAGGGTCAGCTGGGATATCCATAATGAGTTTCAGGAAAAAAAGAAACAAAAAACAAGACCACCAAAACCACCCCAAACAACCAAAACCAGTTGTGGCTTGTGTATTCAATTTCAGAAATTCTGTGTTTCTCCTAGCCGGCAGTAGTGCCACTCATTTGTTTTCCTGCTGTGTTGCTGCTCTTTTTGGTTTTGGTGTTTCATAACTGGGCAACCCTAGACCAGGGAATTTGAAAATACCGTGTTTTGCTGCTTCTGAGAGACAGAAGGCAGCAGGCAAAACATGCACAACAAAGGCCATAGGGACTAAGGCAGAAGGCCACGGGGAATTATTTTGTGAAATAAAGCAATGTTGGAAGACAGGAAGAATAGAAGCAACTGAATAAAATGCCTTTTATTAGGAAGCTGTGGCCTGTGTTCAGTTTTCACTCTCTGAGTTTTGTTTTTCCTTAGTGGTAGCAGTGTATTATGAGCTCTTGACTTCAGTGAGCCTTTCTGGCCTTCGGACTGCTGGGTGAGAAGATGGAGAAAGGACCAAAGGCGACAGACTCCAAGCCACATTTGTCATCTAATCTGGTGGTTTGTTTGGCCAATGCCAATGTTAAAGCTCAGTGCAGAGAACCTCTGACCTGTTGCCCAGCAGCTTCAGTTCAAAGTTAAAGGAAAGTCTCTTCTTACGCTCCATCTTTAAAAGTGTTCATGTCAGCAGGGACTCTTATTTCTAGAGCCATGAAGGTTAAAAAGTCTGAGCTGGCAGTTCACATTTCTGATTGGCTCTCCCCCATTCCCTCCTGAAACGTGTTTCTACAATTGGAAATTTAGTGTGGTTGCATCTTCTCCAGATCTTCCTGAAACATTGAGACAGAAGTTTTGACTTCCACAACTAAATAAAGCTCCCAGTCCTTTCCAATTTCAAATACACGACCAATTTCCAAAGCTGAAGCTCAGTCTTTTCTGCATCAGCTGTCATTTGTAGAAATAAACTGTATCATAAACAAAGTACTAAGACATTTGTTCTAGGAAAGACTTCCTGTGTCTCAGTCCAATACTCCACTGGTTTTTTTGCAGTTTCATTTTATAACCGTCTTCATATTTCGGTCATGTTCCGTCTTAAAATGGGTTCAGCTTTTAGTGCCCTTTTTTTCCATCAGAAGCTTGATCAAAACCTGATTCCTCTGGTGGGTAAATCTGCCTAATTTCTGGTAGCTGAGGTCACTTGATCCACCTTGGATTTTCAGCTAAGCCCCAGATTTATCTCAGGTGATTCTTTTTTACCCACGGAGTAGAAACTGAAAACCAGTCTTTGAGGATGGGGTGAGTTTGAGCTCAGCTGGGCACCACGTGTTCACCAAGCTTCTCTTTCACTCTCCCTGCTCAACAGGATGTGAGGAAAGAAAATGGGATGAAAAGGTTGGGTCAAGATAAGGACAGGGAGATCACTCACCATTTACCATCACAGGCAAAAGAAGCTGATCTTGAGGAAATTGATTTTAATGTTGGCAATTAGTAACAGAGTAGGGTGGTGAGAAATGAGAACAAATTTACATCAATTAACAAAGTGTTTGTACCTGAATAATTTCAGTCAGACTTTGAGGTTTTGAGAGGAAACAGTCATTATAAAAATATTGCAAAAATTGGTGCAAAAAAGAGCTATTACTGAAATGACTGAGTGTACCGTGATTACAGCTGTGTTGTATTTTGAGCAAATGAGAGTTACTACAAGGCACAGACTTTAGGCAACAATAGAGGTCTATTTCTTCTTTGTTAGATAACACTATTTAAAGGAAGATAGCCTGAAAATAAATGATACCTTTCTACTAATGCCAAGAAATTTAACTTTGTTTGTTATTGACCTAGAAAAAAGCTTCAAGAATTCCAGAGTATATATAAAAAAAGGGAGTATTTGACCTTTGCCTGAAAACACAGCAGAACTTGGGCATCACTCAGTGAGTTGCTGCACAGTTAGAATCTTCTCCCAGTCATAAGAAATGCAAGCAATCTAAACAACTATTCAGTCTCTACTATGTTATGAATTTATAATGTTTGAAACAAAGTTAGTGACTCATATGAGTCACTGAATTAAAGGATTAACTCACATTTATTTCTTGACTGCTTGATGACAAAAAGAAATTGTCATAATAAATTAAATACAGTTCAGTGAAAGATGAGAGAACTTCAGATATGTTTAATAAAAAGGAAAAAGTTAGGTACTGTCCTGTATTGTAAGTGATGCATAGGAAGGGTGTTGTTACCCCCTTAGCATGATTAAAAAAAAGGTATTTATTTTGGAGTCTTATGATCTTTGTGACTGAAGAATGATCAGAAACACATGCTTGGATTTAATTTAGAAATGCAGAGCCAAGTGCTAGATTCTCTTTTTTCTCCTCTTTCAAAGAAAGGTGGAAAACATGTCACATCTCCTAAGTTCATTAGTTTATTGCCTAGGATTTCAGATACATTTTCCAATTGTTTTGCAAATTCTTGTCTGAAGTAGAAATGTGGTGTGAGGTTGGGGAGTTCATCCATCCAAATTTTCGTGGTATTCTGCCAACGACCAGAAGTTACACCCCAGCTGGAATTTTCATCCAAGCCCCATACCTGTCTGACTGAGACATGCACAGAATTTAGAACGTGGGAGATAAAAGGTTGCAGAGTCTAATCAGTCACCTAATTAGTGGT
>NW_020888500.1:0-2837 GCF_003945725.1 Corapipo altera
TGTCCCCTGAGAAGGTGATGGAGGCGTGGCAGGAGGAGCTGGAGTCACAGCTCCAGGCACTGTCCCTGCTGTCCCCTGGTGTCCCCTCAGTGTCCCCATGCCCTGTGTGACCCCGGTATCCCCCCAGAAGGTGACGGAGATGTGGCAGGAGGAGCTGGAGCGGCGGCTCCGGGCGCTGTCAGAGCTGCAGAAGCACCACGAGCTCGTCATGTGCTTCGTGTCCCGGGCCATGGGCACCTCCCGGGGCACTGCCCTGCTGCTCTCCCACAAACTGGTGAGGCTGAGCCCCCCCAGGGGCAGGGACCCCCACGGTGGCACCTGGGGACATTTGGGGACCACTGGGCGACCTGTTGGTGTGACAGAGGAGTGGGCAGTGACACCCCCACCGGGGGTGCTGGGGAGGGGCCAAAGCCCCCCAACCCCACCCTCAGACCCCTCACGTGTCCCCAGGGTGTCCCTGCCTTGTCACACGTGTCCCCTCGGTGTCCCTGTGACCTGTGCCCTCCCTCCCCATGTCCTTCCAGATCCATTCCCAGATCCAGCGGAGCCTCCGTGTCCCGGTGGAGCGTGAGGAGCCCCCAGGGGAGCTGAAATTCCAGTGGGATCTTCCCGCCTGGACCAAGAGTGCCGAGAACTTCGGTGGGGGGACACCAGGGGGGACACTGGGGGGGACAGGAGGGACCAGGGGGGTGACAGGACAGGAGGGACCAGGGGGGTGACAAGTGACAAGGGGGGTGTCAGGGGGTCTCTGGTGTCCCCACCCCCCCGACACCTCTCCCCTCTCCCCCAGGCACCATCATCTCAGAGTGGCCCCTGCCCCGCTCCGGGAGCCCCCCCCCCTGCCATGAGGCCCCGAGATCCCCCCCCAGCCCCACAGGTACTTGGGGGGTCTCGGGGGTGTTTTGGGGACCCCCCTGGCTGCCCCCCCACCCCAAATAACCCCCTGCCCCCCCCAGGTGGTGAGCAACGGGCAGGTGACCCCCAGGCTGCTCTTTCAGCCCCCCCAGAACAGGGCTGGAGGGGGGGCACAGGAGGCCCCCTGGGGGTCCCCCCCAATTGGGCGGGAGGCTCTGGGCCCCCCCCCTCCCGCCTCAGTTTCCCTCCGGGATCGAGGGCTTGGAATGTCCTGACTTGTCCCCCCCCACACCTGGAGCCGCCGCCAGAGACCCCCAAACTGGGTGAGGATATGGGGGGGACATGGAGGGGACAGGGGGAGGGAGGGCACAGGGGATGGGAGAACACGAGGGGGACAGGGGGAGGGGGGAGATGGGGGGATGTGGGGAGAGGGGAACATGGGGGACATGGGTTGGGGGGCACAGGTTGGGGACACGGGATATGAGGGGGTGGGGGCACGGGGGGGACACGGGTGGAGTGACAGAGGTTGGGGACACGGGGGGTGACATGGAGGGGGCACAGGGGAAGGGGACACGGACTGGGGGGTCCAGGAATTCCCTGACGTGGGATTTCCCAGCAGCCACCGGGCCCCCCGAAAACACCGTCACAGGAGGGGACAGGTGAGGGGGGACACCCTGTCCTTTGTCACGTCCCCTGGGACGCCCCTGCCACTTGTCACCTCTACCCAGTCCCTCCTGTCCATTGTCACCCCTGGTTTCTCCTGTCTCTCGTCACCACTCCCGGTCTCTCCTGTCCCTTGTCACCTCCCCTGGGACCCTCCTGTCCATTGTCACCCCCTCCAGTCCCTCCTGTCTCTTGTCACCCCCTCCCTGGTGACATTTGGTGACTTTGGAGGCTCCTGGAGCCCCCCTGACACCCCCCCCCATTATCTAGGAGGAAATCTGGGAATTCCCCCCGGGAGGAGAAGTTCGTTAAGAAGCTGCTCATTAAACGGTAACTGGGGGGAACGGGGACCCCCAGGACCCCCTTGTCACCTTTGTCCAGGGCCACCTGTCCCCCTTGTCCCATCCTTGTCACCCCCTTTGAGGGTCCCTGGCCCTTGGTTGTGAGGGTCCCCCCATCCTGTCCCCTGGGCCAGGGGCTGGCGAGGACCCAGGACCCCCCTGGCCCTTGTCACCATGTCCCCAACATCCCTCTGGAGTCCCCCTGTCCCCAACTCTCCCAGACCTTGTTCTCCTCTCCCCAGGGTCCCCCCTGTCCCTTGTCCTCCTGTCCCTGGGGTGCCCCTTGTCCCCCCGTGTCCCTTGTTCCCCCATCCCAAAAGCCCCAGATGCTTCCAGCCCCCCCCCCAACTCCCAGGATTTGTCCCCTGGGGGGGTTCCCCTGGTGCTGACCCCCCCCTTTCCCCCCAGGAGGCGTCCCCGAGGGTGCCAGGGCCCCCCCCCACGCCCCCTGAAGGTGCCGCGGGTGTCGCTGGAGCGGCTGGAGCTGGGCCTGGCGCTGGACCCGGCCCTGCCCCTGCCCGCCTTCCGCGTCCTGCCGGGGCCCTCGGCCGGGCAGTTCAGCGTCATCGTCATCGAGCAGGGGGGGACAGCCCAGGGGACAGCCCAGGGGACACCCCAGGGGACAGCGCAGAGCACACGGCCACAGGGAAACGTCCCCGTCAAGGTGAGTGTGCCCCGGCCCCCCGGGGTCACCTGTGCCACTTCATTGTCACCTGTCCTTTTGCAGTGTCACCTGTGCCACCCCAGTGTCCCTTGTCCCCCTCTGGTGTCCCCCTGTGTCCCCCCGCCCCCTCCCCGTGTACCCCCCTTATGTCCCCCTGCCCCCCGTGTTCCCTCCCCGTGACCCCCTGTCACTCTCCAGTGTCCACCTCCATGTCTCCCCATCCCCTACTCACGTCCCCTTGTCCCTCTTCCCTATGTTCCCTCCCCGTGTCCCCTTCCCATGTCCCCCTCTGTCCCCCCCATATCCCCCCTCAC
>NW_020888501.1:0-2835 GCF_003945725.1 Corapipo altera
AATCCAGCGTGCACACGGGGTTTTTATCCGGAGGGAAAGGGCCAGAAAATAGGGTGGAGCAGGAGACAGACAGACGGGGGAACAAACCAGGATTGAGTTGTGGGCAAAAAGGGGGGGGGGGAGCGCAGGAAGGACCAGGGGAGGAAAGGGCGAATGGGGGCTGTCTCCTGCCGCAGCTTCTCCAGCCAGTCGGCAGAGAAGACAGAGGTGCAGGGAGGTGAGCAGGCCGGGACATGCCCGGAAGATACAAATTCGGGGGAAACACACAATGTGTGAAGTCCATCCAATCGCTGTACATATTTTTCCATTTCCGGAATCGTTCCCATTCCAATTCCTGGTCCTCGACATCTCGCCCTCTGTTATTTAAATCAGGCACAGCTAAAAAGATATTTTTTGTGATGGTCTTCCTGCAGCATGCTGTGACACAAGAAATAGTTAGTAACAAAACAAACAGAGAAAGCAAAATTTCAAAACAAGTGGACAGCTGCATTTGCTGAGTGACTCCCCCCCTAAAAATTGTTTCCAGCCCGAGATGACACTGTTCCATGGTGTCCAAAAGCTTAGTGATAGTGGTCTTCTGTGGACTAAGAGATCCTGGAAAATAAGCAGAACATGTTAGAAGGGAGAATTTAGGATTGGGATCACGTAATAAGGGAATTGCAGGGATTGCTGTGGTTTCCTGGCACTTGCTGAAGGGATGGGCTACGCAGGATGGAACGCAGTTGAGGGGGTGCTGCCTTGTTTCTTGACAGCTCACAGGTGCACTGTTTAAGATCTGGCATTGAATTAAAAGTCACTTTTCTCTTTAAGTCTGGTGACTTTTTAGGAGGCAGCAGTTCTCCATAGATGTTAGTAAGAGACCTGCAAGCTTTTGTCCAGTGTCTGCCTTTTCCGCACCGTTTGCACGGCGTCTTTGGAAGCTCCATCTTTATAATTAATTGTGGACAGTTCTTTTTTATATGTCCTGTCTCACCACAGTGAAAACAGGTTTGTGGTCCAGCTAAAGCTTTAGCTATTAGTCTTGCTTTATGAGAATTAGACCCCACATTCTTACAAGCTTCTATCATCTCCAGGAGTGTGGGATCTTTTAGCATTTTTAAGGCATTTGGCAATCTTCGTTAGCCTTTTCAATCAGAAGTTTATTAAACAAAAGGCTTTCCTTTTGCTGGACCTGCTGTGTTATAGCTTCCCTTAGCCGGGTTATAAAGTCCACAAAAGGTTCTGTTGAGCCCTGATGAATTAGGGTGAAGAAGGGTCTTTGGACATATGCATCAGCAACCTTTTTAAAGGCCTCCATTGCCAGATCTTTTGTAATATCCAAGTATTTTAAATCTACATGAGCCTGGTCTTGTCGGCTCGCATAGTTGCCCTCTCCATACAGCATATCAATAGCATTGTTTACAGGAATACCACGTCATTCCATCTTTTCATTGACATATTTAACTATAAGACGTTTCCATTCCGCTTCAAAAACGGATGCCTGCACAGTCGATAACAGTCCATTAATTACCGCTTTGATATCATAAGGTATTAAACGGCAGGCGAGAAAAAACAATTCAAAAAGTCCAACAGTATAAGGTGACCCCAAGCCGTACTGTACAATCGCTTTTTTGATGTCCTTTAACATAGGATAAGACACCGGACGCCACTCAGGGGCACGACCTTCCTCTAGGTAAATTGGAAAAGCTTTTAAAAACTCGGCATCATTAGCCTGTGCGGCTTCTGTCCGGAAAGCTTTCCAAATATTGTTGCATGGAAGAGAGGCATTTGCCATCCTGAACTGCCGGGAGCCTCGGTAACAAAGGCTTCATGGGCGCAGCCATCTTTCCGGGTGTTATCGTCGGAAGAGGCTCTGGCCCTGCTCCTTTAGTTTTTGTCTACCCTGGGAGAGTGATGACGTGGGGGTAGAGGCAGCGCTGGAGGGAGAGGGCGTTCTGGTGGGAGAGTCCGTGGTCGTATTGGGGGCGTAGGGGGGCGGGCGCGAAGGCGGGTTGGGGGACAGTGCCGGCGGGAGACGCGCGAAATCTTTGCATGCCATTTCTCCACGCCGCGCGCGCTCTCGCGCTCGCTCCCCGCTCTCCTGGGTTTCGCCCGCGCGGTCGCTCAGCTCGCCGACGTCATGATGCAAGAACCGTTGGTATTCCGTGCTTTGTTTCTCCCTCCCGCCGTCCGCCCTCTCCCCCGTTCCCCCACCGCTCCGGGACCCTCGGGGCTTGTCTATTTTTGGGGATGGGGGCTTGGATTTTTGCTCAGATTCTTGGAGATTTTCATTGGAACTCATCAACTGATGCTGTATCATCATCAGAATCAATCTCCAGGCGATTAATGCCTCAGTAGCAGTTTTGTCTCCCCTCTCTTTCGCTCTCCAGATATTGTATCCAATTTTCTCCCAGTCTTTTAGGGACATGCTGTCGGAGACCGTCTCCCCTCCGTTTTCAAGCCATTTAGCGAGGGCTTTAGCGGATTTTTTGTCTAAAGGATGGCCCTTTTCCAAAATAAAGTCTTTAAGCTTGCGGTACACGAATTTTTGAGAGGTAGATAGCGAGAGGTCCATTTTTTTTTTTTTTTTTTTTTTTTTTTTTAAGTTTGTGAGGGTGGGAGATGGGATTAGGGGTTTTCCCGGTGCTCACCTTTTGTTGGTGCTGTGGCCGCCTTGCTGTGATTCTGGAGTTCAGCCGGGAAGGACCAGCGGGACAAACGCCTCTCTCTGCGTCGTCTGAGCCCTCGTGGCGTATGGGAGGTTTTTTAAGATAAAAGCCTCTACCTTCGCCGCACGTTGGGAGCCATATGCCGCGGTCCGAGCGGGGGAGGGGAATGGGGCCGCAACACGGCACG
>NW_020888502.1:0-2833 GCF_003945725.1 Corapipo altera
GGTCTTGCACTCCAACGTCTTATTCAGTATGCCCCACCTCTGCAGCACTGACTCCCATTTTCCAGTTATCTTGTACAGATGTTCTTAGCTACCTCCCAAGACACACTTGGTCGGAAATGCACAAAATCTGTGTACTTTTCCTTTAAATCTCTCAGCCTTATTCAGCCAGCCCCTAGATTTCTTTGGCATGGCACAAGTCACACCTCCTCCAGTCTACATCTCCTCCCCACTTTTTTGTAGCATTGAGTGTTCTCCTACACAGTTCTTGGGAAGGTCCTGGACTCCAGCAGTGTTGGAAAGAGAAATGCTCTTGGTTCAGGTGTTTGCAATTGCAGGAAAACTCCACTTGACCTGACACAGAACATACCATGTAAGGAGTAAGGAATTTGTGGAGTTTTTTTCTTGTATGGGGGGAAAGGAGTGTTTTTTCTAAATGGTAAACTACCACATCAACTGTAACTTTTAAAATCCATATACAGCTAACTTTGACTGACTTCCCACAAGAAAAAGGCTCAGCACTTGACAGAGGGAACCCAACTCCAACTGACTTTTGATTGCAAAAGTGGTTTCAGCAGAAGTAAAGCAGTCTATCTGAGTAGATTAATGTGGGGGCGATGTTTCCTTTAAATGGTTCATTTTTCAGCCAGTACGGGTAAACTTTAGCAAACCAGTGAACTATGACAATCAGGGTTCCATAAAAGGAGATGTTAAAAAATTTTAATTACTATATTTTTCATACAGGCAGTATTTTGTAGCTAAGTGATTACTCAGTTGTAATCTTTCCCATCCTTTGCTTCCTTGTTGGTCAATTCCAGACAGAAAGTCCTAGGAGAACTTGAAAGTTGGTCTGTATAGCACAGTCCAAAGGAAAACGTTTTTAAGTGGCGTGAGAGTATCTAGTAGTGGTTACAGCCCAGAATACCTCCCGAATATTACTGATTCTGAGGGTTCTGTGCTGTAACCACTACTAGATACTCTCACGCCACTTAAAAACGTTTTCCTTTGGACTGTGCTATACAGACCAACTTTCAAGTTCTCCTAGGACTTTCTGTCTGGAATTGACCAACAAGGAAGCAAAGGATGGGAAAGATTACAACTGAGTAATCACTTAGCTACAAAATACTGCCTGTATGAAAAATATAGTAATTAAAATTTTTTAACATCTCCTTTTATGGAACCCTGATTGTCATAGTTCACTGGTTTGCTAAAGTTTACCCGTACTGGCTGAAAAATGAACCATTTAAAGGAAACATCGCCCCCACATTAATCTACTCAGATAGACTGCTTTACTTCTGCTGAAACCACTTTTGCAATCAAAAGTCAGTTGGAGTTGGGTTCCCTCTGTCAAGTGCTGAGCCTTTTTCTTGTGGGAAGTCAGTCAAAGTTAGCTGTATATGGATTTTAAAAGTTACAGTTGATGTGGTAGTTTACCATTTAGAAAAAACACTCCTTTCCCCCCATACAAGAAAAAAACTCCACAAATTCCTTACTCCTTACATGGTATGTTCTGTGTCAGGTCAAGTGGAGTTTTCCTGCAATTGCAAACACCTGAACCAAGAGCATTTCTCTTTCCAACACTGCTGGAGTCCAGGACCTTCCCAAGAACTGTGTAGGAGAACACTCAATGCTACAAAAAAGTGGGGAGGAGATGTAGACTGGAGGAGGTGTGACTTGTGCCATGCCAAAGAAATCTAGGGGCTGGCTGAATAAGGCTGAGAGATTTAAAGGAAAAGTACACAGATTTTGTGCATTTCCGACCAAGTGTGTCTTGGGAGGTAGCTAAGAACATCTGTACAAGATAACTGGAAAATGGGAGTCAGTGCTGCAGAGGTGGGGCATACTGAATAAGACGTTGGAGTGCAAGACCAGACGTGAATGAACTAAATGCTAGGTACTGAGAAGCAGCTGAATGAGGAGTAAGGTCTTGCACTCCAACGTCTTATTCAGTATGCCCCACCTCTGCAGCACTGACTCCCATTTTCCAGTTATCTTGTACAGATGTTCTTAGCTACCTCCCAAGACACACTTGGTCGGAAATGCACAAAATCTGTGTACTTTTCCTTTAAATCTCTCAGCCTTATTCAGCCAGCCCCTAGATTTCTTTGGCATGGCACAAGTCACACCTCCTCCAGTCTACATCTCCTCCCCACTTTTTTGTAGCATTGAGTGTTCTCCTACACAGTTCTTGGGAAGGTCCTGGACTCCAGCAGTGTTGGAAAGAGAAATGCTCTTGGTTCAGGTGTTTGCAATTGCAGGAAAACTCCACTTGACCTGACACAGAACATACCATGTAAGGAGTAAGGAATTTGTGGAGTTTTTTTCTTGTATGGGGGGAAAGGAGTGTTTTTTCTAAATGGTAAACTACCACATCAACTGTAACTTTTAAAATCCATATACAGCTAACTTTGACTGACTTCCCACAAGAAAAAGGCTCAGCACTTGACAGAGGGAACCCAACTCCAACTGACTTTTGATTGCAAAAGTGGTTTCAGCAGAAGTAAAGCAGTCTATCTGAGTAGATTAATGTGGGGGCGATGTTTCCTTTAAATGGTTCATTTTTCAGCCAGTACGGGTAAACTTTAGCAAACCAGTGAACTATGACAATCAGGGTTCCATAAAAGGAGATGTTAAAAAATTTTAATTACTATATTTTTCATACAGGCAGTATTTTGTAGCTAAGTGATTACTCAGTTGTAATCTTTCCCATCCTTTGCTTCCTTGTTGGTCAATTCCAGACAGAAAGTCCTAGGAGAACTTGAAAGTTGGTCTGTATAGCACAGTCCAAAGGAAAACGTTTTTAAGTGGCGTGAGAGTATCTAGTAGTGGTTACAGC
>NW_020888503.1:0-2833 GCF_003945725.1 Corapipo altera
AAAAAAAAAAAAAACCAAGGGGCCGCCCCCTCCCCATGGAACGGGGCCAACCCCCCCGCCGGGTGGGGCAGGGGTGGCTGGGGGGGTGTCTGTAATGAGGGGGGGGTCTCTAAGAGGGGAGGGAGGTGTCTGTAATGGGGGGTTTCCGAAATGGGAAGGGGGGTCCTTGTGATGGGGGTGAGGTCCTGAGAGAAAGAGGGGCATCCCTGTAATAGGGGTGGGGTCCCTAAGAGGGTGCAGGGGGGTCCCTAAGGTGGGGGGGGTGGTCCTGTAATAGGGGAGGGTCCCTAAGATGGGGGGATTCTCTGTAATAGGGCTGGGGTCCCTAAGATGAGAGGGGGTGTCCCTGCAATGGAAGCAGAGTCCCTAAGAGAGGAGAGGGGACCCCAGAAGGATTTTGGGGTATCTCCCAAGAGGGGAGCCTCTCCCAGCCCCTCTGCACCCCAAAATCCCTTTTAAGCCACAGAGGTGCAACCAGCAGCATCTTCCAGCCCCTCAGCACCCCCACACGGCCCCCTCTGGGGTGTGCAGAGGGGGTGGAAGGTGCTGAGAATGCAAAAAGGCACAAAAATCCCCAAAAAACCCAACCAAAAACGAGTGAGATGCTCCAAAGAGCTGTGCTACCAGAAACGACCCCCAAAACAGGGGAAGAAAACCATCACTACTGGGGAAGGTTGGAGTTTTTTTTGGGGGGGAGGAGGGAGGGGTCACCTTCCCGCCGGTGACTGAAGAATGCCACCCTGTCTCCCACGGGCTTGGCACCAAATAATATATCCCCCCTCCTTATTTTGCCCATAGGATGGATCCGTGGAAACCCGAGAGCAAAGTTCTCATTTCCGACTCCATTGTGCCAGACTTTTCGTGGCGTTTCCTGCCTTTTGTGAGCCCCCCCTGCTCCGGCACAATCCCGGCGTTGCCGGCACACAGAGCTCCTCTGTTCCCCTCCTTTATGTGGCTGCAGCTGGCAGCCCCATGGAGGTGCCCGAGCCTGGGGGACGGGGGACAGGGGTTGATGTCCCCAGGGGGTTTGCCAAGGAGAACGGGGGAGAGGGTCCCAGGGGGTTTGCCTGAACCCTGATGTCCCGGCTTCTTCCCTGTCCCGGTGGATCCAGCCACCCCACGGGTCTCTGATCCTGCTCTCTCACTTCATAAAGGGCACCCATGGGGTGATGCACCCCCATGGGGTGCCCTTTGGGGTTGTTGGGAGGAGGGTGCTGCCCCTACTCAGGGAGGGGGAGTGGTGGTGGCTGGGCTGTGGGGTGGGGCTGGCTCTGAGGCTCTCACCCTGCCCATGGAAAAGCCTGGACACCCTCTGGGGTGACGATGCTCCTGCTGCCCCTCACCTCAACCAGGCCCTGCACCCACAGCCCAAATCCCTCCCCCTGCTCATCACCCTCCTAAACTTCCCCTGGGAGGGCAACAGCACTGGCAGGGTCTGACCTGCACGAGGCATCAGGGGTCAGAGGGGGCCCTCCAGGAGCACAACTGCTTCCCAGTGAGAAGGTGGGGTCCCCCTGCACCCACCTCCCAGGGACCATCCCTCCAGGACAACCCCCAGGGATGCAGCTGACCTGGGAAGGGTCCCAGGAAAAGAGGACCTGGAGCCACTCAGGGCCTCAAACCTGCCCAGGGGCTGGAGGCAGGGGAGGGGGGAACAGGGGGACCCTGGGCACCCACCTGGGTACCTCCCGTGGGACACAGAGCCTGGCTGGGCCCGGCGGGGGCAGCGTGGTGGTGGCTCTGCCTCTGGCCGTCTGTGTGGCAGAGGGAGGTGCTGGCAGGGAGTCACCGGAGCTCTGCTCTGAGTGGAGATAAATGTCACAGCAGCCACCAGCCAGCGCAGCCCCGGCACGGGGATTTCATGGACACCTCTCCCCCCACTCCAGCAGCTGTTCCATGCCTGGGAATGCAGCCCGGGACCAGCTCCTCCGCTGGCAGCAGTTTGGAGCCCCAGCGTCCCCCGGGCTGGTCCCTCCGGCTGGGAGGGGACTTCACGGGGTCTCATCGTTCCCCCGAGCCCAACTTGGAGCCCCAACATCCCACCGTGGCCAAACCTTCATCTGGTGGGAGATACAGCTCTACTGGCATGGAGGGGTGTCCCCACGTCCCCATCCCTGCCTGGGTTGGGGTCCCTTCCACACCCCCAACCCCACATCCAGCAGCATCATCCCGGGAGCACTGAGCTGCTCCCACGAGGCACCACCTGCCATCACCAGGCCCCTGCCGTGCCCCACATCCCCAGCTCTCCCGAGGACAGGCTGGGTGGCCCCGGGGCAGTGGTGGTGGGGTGACCCCATGCCTCTGTCCCACCCCCCCAGCCCCAGCCCCCCGGTGTCTGTGCGGGCAGGGACCGAGCGTCTCTCTGAGCCCAAACGCCGGCGCTTTCTGGTGAAATCCTGCAGCAGTGTTGCCGTGACGACCCTCCCGCAGTTTCCATCCAGAGATGTTTTCCTTTGTTGTGACAGGGACGTGGGGAGCGGCCGCGGGGCCGTCGGGGTGTGATGACGGTGGGGGGGGGCTCCCGCTGCCAGGGGCAGGGACCCCCAGAGCCCACGGGGGGACCCAGTAGGGCTCCAGCGCCAGAGCAGGGCTGGGGGGGTCCCCACGGCTCCAGTGCTGCCCTGGTTTGGCCCCAACCACCCAGGGGACAGCAGAGGGGCTGGGATCCAGGTGACACGAGTTTGAGAGGTCTCAGCCGGGTCTTGCTCCCCCCAGGAGCCACGATAGAGGGGAGACAGAGGGGAGACGTGGCCAAGGCACAGTGTGAGGGCACCGCGGGGTCCCAGAGGGGGTGGGGGGGTTGGCTCTGTGCGAGTGGGTGCTGAACACCCTC
>NW_020888504.1:0-2833 GCF_003945725.1 Corapipo altera
CCCCCCCCCCCCCCCCTCCCCCCGGTCATGCCCCCATTGACCCCTTTGGTCACCCCCCAGTCACGCCCTGGTCACCCCCGGTCACCCCTCCGGTCACCCCCCTGGTCACACCCCTGGTCACACCCCCAGTCACACCCCTGGTCACACCCCTGGTCACCCCCGGGTCACGCCCCCATTGACCCCCGGGTGGGGTCGGGCTCTGCTCCCAGGAAGCAGCAGCAGCACAAGAGGGCTCGGTCTGAAGCTGTGCCAGGGGAGGTTTGGGATGGATATTGGGAAGAATTTCTTTCCAGAGGGTGCTCAGCCCTTGGAATGGGCTGCCCAGGGAGGGGGTGGATTCTCCATCCCTGGAGGTGTTTAAGGACAGACTGGATGTGGCATCAGTGCCACGGGCTGGGAACCACGGCGGGGTTGGATCAGGGGTTGGGCTGGATGAGCTCGGAGATCTCTCCCAACCCGGCTGATTCCGGGATTCTCTGATTCTGTAACTCTCTGATTCTCTGATCATGCGATTCTCTGATTCTGTGATTCTCTGATTCTCTAATTCTCTGACTATATGATTCCATGATTCTCTGATTCCGTGATTCTCTGATTCTCTGATTCTCTAATTCTCTGATTCTTTCATTCTCTGATTTTGTGATTCTCTGATTCTGTATTTCTCTGATTCTGTGATTCTCTGATTCTCTAATTCTCTGATTATATGATTCTGTGATTCTTTCATTCTCTGATTCCGTGTTTCTCTGATTCTTTTATTCTCTAATTCTCTGATTCTGTGATTCTCTAGTTCTGTGATTCTGTGATTCTTTAATTCTTTGATTCTCTGATTCTGTGATTCTCTGATTCTCTTATTCTCTGATTCTGTGATTCCGTGATGCTTTGATTCTCTGATTCTCTGATTCTTTGATTCTCTGATTCCCTAATTAATTCCCTGATTCTCTTATTCCCTGATTATATGATTATATGATTCTCTGATTCTCTGATTCTCTAATTCTCTGATTCTCTAATTGCCCTGATTGGTTTCCCGGCAGAACCGGCTCATTAAGAACTTGGCCTCGGGTTCGTGTCTGACGGCGCGGGGGCCTCACCCGGCGCTGGTTCCCTGCGACCTCACCGACCCCCACCAGCTCTGGGCCTTCACCTGATCGGGGCTGAGCCCCCCCGGCCCCGACCACGCTCAGGAAAAACAGAACCCGCAAAGAAAACAACCCAGAACCTTCCCCGGCTGCTTTAATTTAAGAAGCAAAAGCCTTAAAACTGCTGCGTTTCACCGCAGCCTCGAACTGACTCCTGTGCCTGCGGAGCGGGGAATTCCGGGAGCCGGGCTGGGCCCGGGGGGCTCCCCCCGGACCCCCAAAAATGTGGCACTTGTGGAGACTCCCAAAATGTGGCACTTGTGGAGACCCCCAAAATGTGGCACTTGTGGAGACCCCCTGACGCTCCTCGGGACCTGCTGCTCGTCCTCCCCCTCCCCGGCTCCGGCCGGAGACTCCCGAGCTCATCCCGGGCATTAAAAGGGGGGATTCCCTTCCCAGAGGGGGAATCCGGGTGGGAAAAACCGCGAAATCCTGGTGGTGACCACGGGGGGAGGTGACCACGGGTGGCTTGTGGTGGCCCCAGGCGGGCAAGGGGAGGAACTGGGATCTGTGCCTTGGATAAGGGAGGGAGGGGGATTTTTAGGAAGGTCATGGGGAGATCGTGTTCCCGGGGAAATCCCGAGTTTTCCTTGGAGACCAGAGCAGAACCGCATCAGGTGCCTTGGAATTCCTGGAGTTTTGTTTCCCTGGGGGCACGAGATGACCCCCGTGATCCCAAAGGCTGCTTCCCACCATTTTCCAGGGGCATTTTGGGGGTTTATAATTGTTGTTGTTGTTGCAAAATGACGATTCCCGGGGGCGATTCCCGCTCGGGCTGATCCGGAGGAGGATTTTCCCTGGATGCCACCACGGCACCCAGATCTCCTCAGGTCACCTCTGAGTCCTGGTTTGATTGATTTTTTTTGTCGAGCCCGACTCCTGTCGCTGCCATTTCATTTGTCCTCCAGGAAAATCCTCCTGGGAGGGACATGAGGGGGGAGAACCTGCCTTGGACACGGGACCTCAAATAAAGAGATGATTTATTTTCCGCAGATCCCGTCTCCGGCTCTTCCCAGCTCCCCTCGCTCCTCCCATTCCAATTCCCTCCCTCTCCTTGCCCTGAAAACTCCTTTTGGCAGCCAAAACGTGACTTTAATCCCTTCGTGTCCCCTTTGGGGGGTTAATCGGGGTCGGGGTGTCCCCGTGTGGGGTGGAGATTTTGCTGCTGAAATCCCCAAATCCTGACGTCCAAGAGTGCTGTCCAAGCGCTCCCTGAGCTCTGAAATTGTGGAATTATGGATTATCCTGAGCTGGGAGGGACCCAAAGGGATCATTGACATCAACTCCTGGCTCTGCAAAGGACAAACCCCAACCCCCCAAAATCCCACTGTCCAAGAGTGGTGTCCAAGTGCTCCCTGACCTCTGGAATCCCGGGATCATGGAATGGCTGCAGCCGGGAGGGGCTCACAGGGATCATGGAATATCCAGAGCTGGGAGGGATCCATGAGGATCATGGAATATCCAGAGTTGGGAGGGATCCACAAGGATCATGGAATATCCAGAGCTGGGAGGGACTCACAGGGATCATGGAATATCCAGGGTTGGGAGGGATCCACAGGGATCATGGAATATCCAGAGCTGGGAGGGATCCACAAGGATCATGGAATATCCAGGGTTGGGAGGGATCCACAGGGATCATGGAATATCCAGGGTTGGGAGGGATCCATGAGGATCATGGAATATCCAGAGCTGGGAGGGAT
>NW_020888505.1:0-2832 GCF_003945725.1 Corapipo altera
CTGGAGCAGGACAAGTTTGGAGACATCATAAAAAAAATTAAATCAGACCTCCAAGGCAATTAATGAGTAGATTTGATGAATAAATCCTTTCTTTCACCTCCTTTCTGCTCCCTGAGATGGTGTTTTACCGTGGGCAACTGCAAACAAAAGGGGAGGGGGAGGAGAGGGGGCTGGAAAATGCACCTGCTCCAAAAGGAATTGCATTGGGATCAATCAGCTCCCTTCAGACACTGAGAAAGACTCCAAAAAAAAGCACCAGCCTGGGTTAAACTCACTTCAGTCTGTTCTTTGAGAGAATTATGGGATGGTTTGGGTCGGAAGGGACCTTAAAGGATGTTTAATTCCACCCTCACCTTCCACTAAACCAAGTGTCCAGCCTGGCCTGGGACACTTCCAGGGACAGCCACAGCTTCTCTGGGCAACCTGTGCCACCCTCATGGCAAAGGTTTCTTCCCTCCATCTCATCCTGACGTGGCACAAGGGGCTGAGGAGCTGTGCCCAGTTCCTCTGTGCCCCCTCTGCCCAGAAAAATTGAGGCACAGCCAGGCCAGGGGTGTCTGCCCCGAGCAGGGATTGATTCACGGGGCAGGAATCGCTCTGGAAAGACAATCCTGGGAATGTTACACAACCAAACAACCAGAGCTGCTCAACTCAGCCAGCCAGGCCTTCCTCCAGCTCCCAAAAATTCCTGTGCGTTGGGGCCTGGCATCAACCGTCCTCCAAATCCCTGCTTTGCAACGTCCTCCAAATCCATTTCCAGTGAAAACTTGGGATCTTTGCACCACTACAGGGTGTGAAAGAGCATTGTCAGCACCCCATAAATCACCTAAACCAGTTCAAAACACCAGTTCAAACCATCAGTGGCCCAGTACTGCATGCCAGTGCTGTGCCAGCTGCTCATCCTTGGCCTGGCATCTTTGCAACATCCCCCAAATCCGTTTCCAGTGAAAATGTGGGATCTTTGCACCACTACAGGGTATAAAAGAGTGTTGTCAGCACCCCATGAATCACCCAAACCTGTTCAAAACACCAGTTTAAACCATCAGTGTCCCCACACTACATCCCAGTGCTGTGCCAGCTGCTGATCCTCAGCCTGGCCTGACTTCCACGAGAGCCAAATTCAGGTTAAGTCAGCCCCTCTGACCTGTATTTGGGGTTAAAACCCTCCTAAAACCCCTCCAAAAACCCCAAAACAACAACAAAAAAACTAACAAAACCCCCAACAACAGCAAAAAAACCTAACAACCCCCCCCCAAACCCAACAACAGCTTTTTTGCTGTTTTTTTTCCCCAAAACCCAACCCTCCCCCATGTCCCATCCAAGTCTGGGAATGGGAACGTGCCACAATAATGACCCAGGCACATATTTCTGAGCTGTGTAATGCACTTTTTACCAAACAATCCCCGTGCCCCAGTGCCAGGTTAATCATTACTGAGCCTCACAATGCCTGGGGAATTTGCTTTTATTCCCAAAAAACTTTATATCATTTACGGCCCATCCGTCGTCATCGGGAAATGAGGCTTTTTAAAAAAAAAAAAATGGAATAAAAGTCTAAAAATAATAAATAAAATAATAAAAGTTAGAATAAAAATCTAACATGGAAACCATTTCCCAGGTTTTTTTCTTCCTGTTACAAAGAAGAATTAAAATCCTTCGTGGGGCTTTCGAATAATTAATGTATTAAAATAGCAATAATTAATTAATGTATTAAAATAGGAATAATAATCTGTTTGGTTTGCCCAAATGCTGTCAAATAATAGATCACAGACAAGAGAAAGAGCCTCTGGGTCATCATTTTTTTCCTTAGCACCATAGGAGATACTTTAAATATCAAACGAGTTTCAGGAGTGAATTACAGATGATGAATTCAAGGAAAACTTGCATTAGATCAAAAAATGTGGTGATTTTCTGCTCATATTAGCAGGGAAAAGACCCCCAGAACACTTTGATCTCTGCTGAGAATTTATAAATATACACCAGCAAATAAAGAGTTTATGGTGCTTTTATCATCATGGAACTGAAACCAGTAAATTAATGGTTTTTATCAAGGGTTTAGGACGTGGAGCAGCTGCTGCTTTAAAAAATTTAACAGCCAGGTAGGAAAACAATGCAATAAAAAAAGCAGCTTAAAGGGCTGAGGGTAATTTTATGGGATATTTTATTTAAAATGCCTTTTGATTTTCCTGCTTTAAGGAGGAAGGAGCTTCCACAGTTCTGTTTCTTTGCTGCCAGGATTTCCCAAAGTGAGGAAAAACGAAGCCAATCCCCCAGAATCCACATCCCAGAGCCACCTGCCAGCCAAGGAGGGGCTGGAAATTACAAATTATAAGGAAAGAACCCCCCAAAAAAACCCCTTATTTCACACCCTACAAATAAATTATGGATCCTGTCAGAGGGAAGACAAGTTACATGGAACCCCTCACTTTTAATCCACATATTCCTCAGTCAAATCCTCATTTCAATCCCATCAGTAATTCCAAATATTTTGCTTTTTTAATGCTCAGTCCCACACGATTGGTTCTATCTAGTTCAGTCCAGAAATATAATCTCAGAAATATAATCTTTCACTGGCCTAATAAACCATTTCAGCTCATTTATAGTCTTTTTTTTTTCAAGGAGACTTATTTAATACTTAGCAAATATAGGAATTATTAGTATTGACCAAAAAGAAAAGAAGAAAATATTGGAAATTATCCAACATTTCCACCGCCAATGAAATATTCTTGCCCACCAGAGGCCTGAGAAATTAGAATTTCTGGCTCTGTAGGACAGAGCACCTGCTTTTGGTACACTCAAGTGTGACAATAACACACAATTAAAAGCAATTAAAGG
>NW_020888506.1:0-2832 GCF_003945725.1 Corapipo altera
TCCTTTCCCTCCAATAAAAGTTCAGAAGGGAAGATGAAAAGATCCCTTCCACTTTCAAGGCAGCAGTGTCTCTCCTCTTCAAGGCAGCAGTCGTAGCTGGATTTGTCATAGCTGGAAAATCTCTCTCTCTCTCCATTACAACACAGGGGGCTTCTCTCACCCCTTGGCCCTTCGGCTCCAGCCCAAGGTCTCTCTCCCGTGGACTCCAAAAGCAGGGACAAGGCTCATCTCTCCACAGTCATATCACGGGGTACCAGGCACCCCTGACAGTCCCTTCCTCAGGGGATTCAAGTTCCTCCTGAGTCAGAACGTTTAGGGCTTTCAGTTCAGTTTCTGCCCCAAGCGTTCTAGCAGAGCTCCTTTGCTCCATCCCAAACTGTCAGAATGGCGAAGGGGGGCAGGAAGGCCTCTTCCCCCCTCCACATTCCTCCTGGCTGTCCTGGTCCAGCTCCAGGACATCTCTGAGCTTCTCAGCTTCTCTCTCTCTCTAGTTGCTGCTGCATTTCAGGACTCCCTTCAAGTGGAAGTCCACCCCCTCCTTCCAAGAGGGGTCTCAAAGGGTTTGGAGAAATAAAGCCAGGCTCACCCCAAACAGTCTCTGCTGAGCCTGGTGCTCTGTCTCTTTGTTGGGCATCTCTGTGTCTCTCAGCTTGGCTCTGTGCCACCTCGCTCCTGCTGACTGTCTTCTTGGCTTTCAGCCACAGCTCTCTGTTCGGTGCTGTCTCTGCCGCCGCTCCTGCTGCCCACTCACAGTGAAGAAAAACTCCCTCGGCTCTTGGCCACAGTACTCAGCCCAGTTTAACACTGTTCCGAGTTTCTACAGCCCCAACCAGGGGGCTGGGGGGTCTTGACCCCCAGTGGGGCTCCCTGGCCCCTCTCTCTCCTCGTGGTCTCAGACCATGGCTGCTGCTCTTCTTTCAGCTACGTAATCTCTTCTTTTCCGGCCTGTTGTGATATGTTTAATTTTGCAGGGGTGCTGACTGGGTCAACACCAAGAATACCACCTGCTGGGGTTAACCACTTTCCAACTCCAGGGGAAAACCCTTTTTAACCCAGGACAGTCATGAACCATTTCAGTCTCTGACACTCCTCACCTTGGCCAGTCAGTTCCTGGGAACAGCCCTGGCAGCGCAGCCCCCAAGGGCACACGATGTGCTGCTGGGCTGGAGAGGACCCTCCTCAGCCTGGGCAGCAGGGCTGCAGGGGGGGATTCCCTGCCCCTCCCCAGCTGGGCCCTTCCTGCCCACCAGCTCCTGCTCCAAAGGGCTCTCACTCACCCTAGGGCACTTGTCACACTTGGGAACTTGAGCTGCCCCAGGGCATCTCTGGGCAGTGGCCAGCTCTGGGACTGCTCTGGCAAGTCATGGCCTGAAGCCATGAGTGTGGAATTTAGGAAATAGTTGAAATCTCTGCAGAACAGAACTCTTGGTGACTGCTGAAGGCTTCATGAACAGCATTGCCACATCTTTTCTTTTTTTTAAATTCAACTATTTTTTGTAGGCGAACACCAGGACTATGAGACTTGGAAAGAGCAGCTTTAGATGTGGGCCCGCTGCAGCAGCGACTTCCAGGATCGAGCAAAGCAGAAAAACAACGGCCACTTGCGTTATTTATTGTAGGGGTTGCCTCCCTGAGCTGTATATCTTTCCCGACCCACGGGGGTCCCAGGGATCAGCCATGATGTTGCCTGAAAGCTGGGACTGCTCAGGGCTGGAGCATGGCCCCAGCACAGCCTCTCCCAAAGAAGGACAGGGCAGAGGGGCTCTGGGCTGTGGGCAGCGAGGGCCAGCTGGGCTGGCAGGCAGCTCCGGGGCACCTCTGGGGCTGTCAGAGAGGGGCTGTTCCAGGGCCCTTTGGGCTTCTGGGGGCTTCTTTGCTCTGATTCTGTAGAAGAGACACAGAACTGAGGCAAGAGCAGCAGGATTACAGCTCCTGGCCCTTCAGATGGACCAATGTGGCCGCTCAGCTGGGCTGTGCCAGAAGATGACAGCTCCCAGCATGCTGAGGAGCCTGGCCCTTCCAGCTAGATCCCTGGGGTAGTTTAGTCTAGGCCTTCCTTGGTGAATCCAAGGAATCTCCCTGGGTGCCATCCTCCCCCCTTCAGCCCTAAGCCCCCCCAGGACTCCGCCAGCCTGGCAGGGTCACTCAGCCATCCCTGGGGCAGCTCGGGGTGCCACGCAGGGGCCTGGGGTGTGGCAAAGGCCTTGGGAGGGCTCCTGAGCAGCCCAGTGCTGGAAGAGCTGTTGAGTGGGGAAAAGCTCTTGCTGGTCAGTGGGAGAAAGAGAAGAGGCAACAAAAGCCATGGTTTCTGTTAAGCTTGAGCAAACGTTATGCATTTAATGTGACTGAAGGGCTCTGAGGCCAGGTTCTGCAGTGTGGGGACAGGAAAGGGGTGTCCTGGGGGCACACAGGGCTGTCTGAACATGGGGCTCCTTGGGAAGTCCCGAGGAGACACGAGAGCAAAGTGGGGCCTGGAGATACCCTGAGGGCAGCTGGGCGCCCAGGGTTAAGGCAGGCCTGTGTCCCCAGGGACACCCTGCCTGTTCCTGCCTGCGTGGTGGCTCCCTGGGACCCGTTGCTGGGGGCAGGTGCCATGTCAACAAGCACTGGGACCTGTGGCTAGCAGCCGGCAGCGTGTCACAGAGGGGCCCTTTGTGACACCCACTGCAACAGGTGTGCTCAGCGCGGCCGTGGCCCATGGTGGGTCAGTGTCCGTCAGGACGGCGACTGGACAGGAGAGGAGTGCGGCGCTGGCGAGAAGCCCCCGACTGCAGTCCACATCTTTTCCACGACCCTTGGTGACCCCGTGGGAACTTTGTGTTTTGCTGAGAC
>NW_020888507.1:0-2831 GCF_003945725.1 Corapipo altera
CTGGAGCAGGACAAGTTTGGAGACATCATAAAAAAAATTAAATCAGACCTCCAAGGCAATTAATGAGTAGATTTGATGAATAAATCCTTTCTTTCACCTCCTTTCTGCTCCCTGAGATGGTGTTTTACCGTGGGCAACTGCAAACAAAAGGGGAGGGGGAGGAGAGGGGGCTGGAAAATGCACCTGCTCCAAAAGGAATTGCATTGGGATCAATCAACTCCCTTCAGACACTGAGAAAGACTCCAAAAAAAGCACCAGCCTGGGTTAAACTCACTTCAGTCTGTTCTTTGAGAGAATTATGGGATGGTTTGGGTCGGAAGGGACCTTAAAGGATGTTTAATTCCACCCTCACCTTCCACTAAACCAAGTGTCCAGCCTGGCCTGGGACACTTCCAGGGACAGCCACAGCTTCTCTGGGCAACCTGTGCCACCCTCATGGCAAAGGTTTCTTCCCTCCATCTCATCCTGACGTGGCACAAGGGGCTGAGGAGCTGTGCCCAGTTCCTCTGTGCCCCCTCTGCCCAGAAAAATTGAGGCACAGCCAGGCCAGGGGTGTCTGCCCCGAGCAGGGATTGATTCACGGGGCAGGAATCGCTCTGGAAAGACAATCCTGGGAATGTTACACAACCAAACAACCAGAGCTGCTCAACTCAGCCAGCCAGGCCTTCCTCCAGCTCCCAAAAATTCCTGTGCGTTGGGGCCTGGCATCAACCGTCCTCCAAATCCCTGCTTTGCAACGTCCTCCAAATCCATTTCCAGTGAAAACTTGGGATCTTTGCACCACTACAGGGTGTGAAAGAGCATTGTCAGCACCCCATAAATCACCTAAACCAGTTCAAAACACCAGTTCAAACCATCAGTGGCCCAGTACTGCATGCCAGTGCTGTGCCAGCTGCTCATCCTTGGCCTGGCATCTTTGCAACATCCCCCAAATCCATTTCCAGTTAAAACTTGGGATCTTTGCACCACTACAGGGTATAAAAGAGTGTTGTCAGCACCCCATGAATCACCCAAACCTGTTCAAAACACCAGTTTAAACCATCAGTGTCCCCACACTACATCCCAGTGCTGTGCCAGCTGCTGATCCTCAGCCTGGCCTGACTTCCACGAGAGCCAAATTCAGGTTAAGTCAGCCCCTCTGACCTGTATTTGGGGTTAAAACCCTCCTAAAACCCCTCCAAAAACCCCAAAACAACAACAAAAAAACTAACAAAACCCCCAACAACAGCAAAAAAACCTAACAACCCCCCCCCAAACCCAACAACAGCTTTTTTGCTGTTTTTTTTCCCCAAAACCCAACCCTCCCCCATGTCCCATCCAAGTCTGGGAATGGGAACGTGCCACAATAATGACCCAGGCACATATTTCTGAGCTGTGTAATGCACTTTTTACCAAACAATCCCCGTGCCCCAGTGCCAGGTTAATCATTACTGAGCCTCACAATGCCTGGGGAATTTGCTTTTATTCCCAAAAAACTTTATATCATTTACAGCCCATCCATCGTCATCGGGAAATGAGGCTTTTTAAAAAAAAAAAAATGGAATAAAAGTCTAAAAATAATAAATAAAATAATAAAAGTTAGAATAAAAATCTAACATGGAAACCATTTCCCAGGTTTTTTTCTTCCTGTTACAAAGAAGAATTAAAATCCTTCGTGGGGCTTTCGAATAATTAATGTATTAAAATAGCAATAATTAATTAATGTATTAAAATAGGAATAATAATCTGTTTGGTTTGCCCAAATGCTGTCAAATAATAGATCACAGACAAGAGAAAGAGCCTCTGGGTCATCATTTTTTTCCTTAGCACCATAGGAGATACTTTAAATATCAAACGAGTTTCAGGAGTGAATTACAGATGATGAATTCAAGGAAAACTTGCATTAGATCAAAAAATGTGGTGATTTTCTGCTCATATTAGCAGGGAAAAGACCCCCAGAACACTTTGATCTCTGCTGAGAATTTATAAATATACACCAGCAAATAAAGAGTTTATGGTGCTTTTATCATCATGGAACTGAAAACAGTAAATTAATGGTTTTTATCAAGGGTTTAGGACATGGAGCAGCTGCTGCTTTAAAAAATTTAACAGCCAGGTAGGAAAACAACTCAATAAAAAAAGCAGCTTAAAGGGCTGAGGGTAATTTTATGGGATATTTTATTTAAAATGCCTTTTGATTTTCCTGCTTTAAGGAGGAAGGAGCTTCCACAGTTCTGTTTCTTTGCTGCCAGGATTTCCCAAAGTGAGGAAAAACGAAGCCAATCCCCCGGAATCCACATCCCAGAGCCACCTGCCAGCCAAGGAGGGGCTGGAAATTACAAATTATAAGGAAAGAACCCCCCAAAAAAACCCCTTATTTCACACCCTACAAATAAATTATGGATCCTGTCAGAGGGAAGACAAGTTACATGGAACCCCTCACTTTTAATCCACATATTCCTCAGTCAAATCCTCATTTCAATCCCATCAGTAATTCCAAATATTTTGCTTTTTTAATGCTCAATCCCACACGATTGGTTCTATCTAGTTCAGTCCAGAAATATAATCTCAGAAATATAATCTTTCACTGGCCTAATAAACCATTTCAGCTCATTTATAGTCTTTTTTTTTTCAAGGAGACTTATTTAATACTTAGCAAATATAGGAATTATTAGTATTGACCAAAAAGAAAAGAAGAAAATATTGGAAATTATCCAACATTTCCACCGCCAATGAAATATTCTTGCCCACCAGAGGCCTGAGAAATTAGAATTTCTGGCTCTGTAGGACAGAGCACCTGCTTTTGGTACACTCAAGTGTGACAATAACACACAATTAAAAGCAATTAAAGG
>NW_020888508.1:0-2831 GCF_003945725.1 Corapipo altera
ATCTCTCACAGGGTTTTTCATCTGCACTTACACCTTAGATGGGTACCCCGAAAGGCAGCTCTACGGCTCCTGAGCGTCATTCAGCCCCACAGAAAGAATGAATCAACGGGCCAAGGCCAATTGTGTGAGGTTCATCAAGGCCAAGTACTGAGTTCTGCACTTGAGCCACAACAACTTCCTGCAGCGCTGAAGATTGGGGGAAGAGTGGCTGGAAAGCTGGAAAAGGACCCAGCGGCTGCACCTCGAGTGCTGTGTCCAGTTCTGGGCCCCTCGCTGAAAGAAAGACATTGAGGGGCAAGTCCAGAGAAGGGCAGCGGAGCTGAGGAAGGGTCTGGAGCACAAGTCTGATGAGGAGCAGCTAAGGGAGCTGGGGGGGCTCAGCCTGGAGAGAAGGAGGCTCAGCGGGGACCTTCTCGCTCTCTACAACTCCCTGACGGGAGGGTGGAGCCGGGGAGGTTCGGGCTCTGCTCCCAGGGAACAAGTGACAGGAGAAGAAGACACAGCCTCAACCTGGCCAGGGGAAGTTCAGGGTGGATATCAGGAGGAATTTATTCATGGAGCAGGCTGTCAGGCACTGGAATGGGCTGGCCATAGAGGTGGTGGAGTCCCCATCCCTGGAGGTGTTTAAGAAACGGCTGGGTGTGGCACTCAGTGCTCTGGTCTAGTTTACGAGGTAGTGATTGGTCAAAGGTTGGACTCCGTGATATTGGAGGCCTTTTCCAACCTTAATGATTCTGTGATTCTGTGAAAGGTGTCTGGTAATGAGTGCACAGCTTCTGCTGGGCTTGATCCAGCTCTCTGCTGCCTGGGCAGGTGGGAATCCCAATAGCAAGGCCCACTGGGTGTTCTTGCTTCCTGACAGCAGCCCAGGGTTTTACAGAAACAAGGGCAGACCACTTTCTGCATAAGTTAATGGACAGAGAATTGATGAACGATGTCCCAAAGATGTTTTGGGTATTGAAGGAAACGTTTCCCCCAGACCTAGCCTTTTGCAAGCCAAACTGAAAAGAGCACTGCACGTGTCAACTCCTCAGCTTGGCCCAAAGTACTGCAGAGTGATAACCTGCAGTTCCCTTTCATTTCTCTTCCAACAACCTATGGAAATGGATTGCCTGCTTTGCACTGAGTAACTGTATTGTCTGCAGTCAGCTTTACCTGTCTAGGGTTAAAGAGGCAGCTGGTGAAACACCGGGGCATTCCCTAAGGAGGGTAATCCTAAACCCAGGTATGGGAAAACGCCCAAAGAGATCAGCTCTGCAGCAATCCTCCCAGAAGGGACAGCAGTGAGCCCTGAGTGGGCTGTAAAACCAGTATGAGAGCTGGTTAAACTGGTCTGAGGGAAAAAAAAAAGGTGGCTTCAGGTAGGCAGTGTTGGTCAGGAGACCTCCCAGGCATGCAGCAGGGTGGCAGGGATGCTGGGTGGCAAATATCCCAAAGGGAGCACAGCCAAAACCAGCTCTGGATTTACTCTGGAGGTGCTGCCGAAGGGGGTGTGAGCTGTGGAGTGCTCCTCCTGACCTGCCCTCTCAAGGGTGCTCCAGCACCGTTGGATATTTGCCTCTGTATTTTTGTCCCCCATGTTGGGAAAAAACCCCAAGACGGTCAGCAAAACTCAAAGTGTCTCTCTGAGGAATTTGATTCAAGCCAGGAAATTCAGAGGCAGCTTCCCTGTGAGATCCAGGTCAGCAGTCTTAGCTTTACAAGCTGACATCTGCCATTAGAGCCACTCCCATGATTTAACTCTTTGTTGCTGTTATTAAAAGGCTTTTTTTTTTTAAATATAGTTTTTACAGTTCTTTTTGGTGTTTTGGTCTGTGTTTAATTTTTATTTTATCCCCTGCTTTCTGTAAATAGCTTTCTGACTGGCAGGTCTCAAGGACTAACTCTATGAAGCCGTTGAAATGTAGCAATTCCCCCTGTTTTCAGTGGGAGCAAAAGGGAATTGCTGTTATTTAGACCTTTCTTTGAGCCTGACTGTCGGTGTCTTTGTGCATCGTGCTTCCTATTGCTAAGAGAAAGGGAAGCCTCAGTTCCTTGCCTTCCAGAAGGATCAAAAGCCTTGTGGATGGGTGTCTGCAATGGACTTTTGGGCTTCCAAGGGAAGAACAAAGTATTAATAAGCAGTAGTATTGGCAACAGCACAACCACACTTCATACAAACTGAAATACTGGCTGATCCTTCGAAAGTCTTGCTGATGCCATTACTGACTGTGCTCCAGGGAGGAAAAATAACACAGGTAAAAGCTGTTAAAGATCAAATATATCCCCACTTATGCCTATATATAATCCCCTACACCCACAGCCCTGCCAGTGAGCGTGTCACCCAGCACCTTCAGCACCTAAGGAACAACTCCCTAATTCCTGAGCTTTTGGAGACTCTCTAAGTGAAGACCTTTTGCCTGTGTGCATACTGAGCCACCTCTGGCTCCTGGAGATGTTTCTTTCCTGGGATTACCTTGCACTACCAGTCCCATGATCACTGTATGCAGCCCAAGGGAAGGTTAGATGCTACTTCCTGGAGATGCCTCTGTGTTGTAGCAGAAAGAAGGATGTGAATAAAGTCTGCCAGTTGTAAAATTTGCTGGAGCAGGGATGTGTCAGTTGTCTTCCAGTCCTTGTTAGCACAAAATGAGCTCTAAGAATTAATTTAATATTGTCCAAGTATTGGACAATAATTTAGAATTGTCAAAGTATTGACAACACTGCTATTAATCTCGATGGCAGGGGTGCAAGGGTGAAACAGGATAGATCAGCTGTAAGAGGCTTCTCCCTGTCTCCTCCAGTCAGCAGTGTGCCCTTGCACTGCCTCCAGGCTGGAATTCTGCACTGAA
>NW_020888509.1:0-1252 GCF_003945725.1 Corapipo altera
TGGAGCTGGTGGCAGCCCAGGGCTGCCCACTGGGGCTGCTGGAGGGCGACTGCCGTCGCTTCTTGCTGAGAAGCCACGGCATGGCCCTGCTTGGAGCTCCCAGCAGCAGGAAGGGCAAAAGCCCCCAGCGGGCTGCCGGGGGCCAAGTGGGGATGAGGAATTGAGATGAGGGCGAGGTTTAGGGGGAGGGTGACAAAGGGGACGAGAAAAAGGATGGGCACAGGGTATGAAGCACAAGGCAAACGAGGTTGCCCTGCGCAGTGTTCGTGTCCTGCAGCTGCCAAGACGGCGATGCAGGCGCGCAATGCTCTCCGAGCGGGATGTGCTGCTGCTCCTCGAGAGGCTACAGCAGCTCTGAGCGCCGGCTGCGGGCACCAACAAAACCATGCCCGACTGGCGCCTGTGGTGTCACAATGGCTGGTGGAAGGCTCAGCATGTCAGCGTGGGGTGTGACAGAGGCCACGGTGCAGGGTGAGGCCGGGTGGGACAGGGCAGGGCGGGGCAGGTGTGAGGGCGGCCCTGCTGGGCCTTGTGGGAAGGAGGCGGCCTGGGCCTTGTGAGGGCGGCCGGCGGGAGTGGGCACTGCCCCGCCTCAGGGCGCCCCGGGGCAGGGCCAAGGACGCTCCCACCAGGCCGGAGGCTGCGGTAGGTGCTGGAGCAGCTCCCGCATCACCCGCTCTGGCTTTTTGCTTCAGCCTGGAGCCAGGCTGCCTCTGGACACACTGCCATGAAATGAGGCTCAGGAAGAAAGTGGCATCCCAGCCCAAGCAGGCAGGGGCCACCACAGCTCTCAAGAAATGGCCACCCAGCACTCCAAGCCTTCCATGCCAGAGTTCCAGGACAATTCCCCAACTCCTTTGTCTTGTCCCTCTTGAAGAGCAGACACCTCACCCTCCTCCCCCTCACAACTGCTCTCACCTGCTGCTTTGCCAGATGCCAACAGTGACTTTCTGCTCTGCTGCTCCATCAGCCAACGGGCAGCAAACAGCAGGGCAGGAAGAAACTTTCAAACACATCTTGTCCCACTTTGTCCCAATGACAACACCAAGTGAAGGCCCAGAGGTTCTGCACCAGCTTTCTCAGGGGAGGGACGCTACAATGGACCACAAGCAGGCTGAAGAAATTTCCCTTTTTCTTTGCGGGTGTATCAGGGTTGTATTAGATGTTGATACTTTTGGTCTGTGTTTGGCACAGCCACCTGGGAGAGTCTCTCCTTTTCCTGCCAAGTTAGGAGGAAACAAGCACTGATAAA
>NW_020888509.1:1352-2831 GCF_003945725.1 Corapipo altera
CTCTGCTGCTCCACCAGCCAACGGGCAGCAAACAGCAGGGCAGGAAGAAACTTTCAAACACATCTTGTCCCACTTTGTCCCAATGACAACACCAAGTGAAGGCCCAGAGGTTCTGCACCAGCTTTCTCAGGGGAGGGACGCTACAATGGACCACAAGCAGGCTGAAGAAATTTCCCTTTTTCTTTGCGGGTGTATCAGGGTTGTATTAGATGTTGATACTTTTGGTCTGTGTTTGGCACAGCCACCTGGGCGAGTCTCTCCTTTTCCTGCCAAGTTAGGAGGAAACAAGCATTGATAAACGGGAACTTGGACCTTGAAGGAAGCGTTTTGTACAAACTACAATTAATTGGTGTCTTATTATTGGTTGATGGCCTTCCAAGGGCATCTGAAGAAGAAAGTGAAGAGGAGGGGGATGAAGTACGCCCCCAGACTCATTTAGAAAAGACCCTCTGAAGTGCAGTGTGCAAGCTTAGGGGGAATTCCAAAGGACACACGTGTGCGCAGAAGGGGCACCACTTCCAGAACGTTGGGAGGGACTGAAGGCCTCTGGCTGGGCGGTGCTGGCCACACCTGCCCAGGTAGACCTCACCAATTAATAGGGTAAAAAGCAGATGGCTCGTGCTCAGGAGACACAAGCTTCACATGAAAGGAGAATGTTGCCTTTGGCGGGCACGCCCGCTATCTCGTGAGCCTGCCGACTCTCCCAGAATGCAGCTTCTGCTCTGGGCAATTCTGGGCATTCTGGGTCACTGAGATAACTTCAGAAGCAAGACCTGGGGGAATGAGGAGTCGTACTGAGGGCTTATTTTTCTCCTCCTTCCTCTCTCTTGGGTTTTTTCCTTTTGTTGGCCACCTCTTGCTAATAAATATTGGTTTGGTTGAGTTTTCAATGGTGTATGGTTTCAGTTTCAGCATCCTTCCAAACTCTCCCTGATACAGCTGCTAAGAAATTAATTAAAAAACAAAACAAAACAAAATAAAACAGCCCCACCCAACTAGAGGAGAACTGTTACATATTCAGTAGTACCTGCACAGATAGGACCCCAGCCGGCAAAAAGCAGGATTCATTGGGTCCAAAAAAGAAATAGAAGGAAGTCAGGACATAACCTATAAGGTTTGAAGAAAGGAAACCCTCATCAATCATAGAATCCTAGAATAAATAAATTTTCTCCAGAAATGGGACTACCCAAAACTTTCTCGGTTAGAATAGAGCTTTGCTCAAAAGCTGACAACCTAACCCCAGAATAGCTCTGGGTATAATAAGAGACAGGGTGCTGACAGTGTTCCAGCAGGTGAGGGAAACAAGGGGCAGCAAATGAAGCTAAGAAGTGGCAGTCCCCAGCTCCAGGAAGTCTGAGATTTTTAACTGGACATCAGCTTCCCATTGTCACTGTTATGTGCTATCTATGCATCAATAGAAGGTTTTGTGAGGGTGGTTTCCAGAGGAAGATGTAAATGAGCTGACACTTAAGGGAACAA
>NW_020888510.1:0-2830 GCF_003945725.1 Corapipo altera
CAGAAGTTCTCCCTCTCTGGTTTCTGCACCTTTACCTGCCGGGGGTCCCCCAGCTCCGCCATCGCCCCGCTCCGCTCTCCACACTCCGGGGCTCCCGCCCTTCCTCCCCCCACCCCCGGCTCTCCCGAGGGCTCCCCAAACCCGCTGCCTCGGCTCCCTCCGGCTCCCCCGCACCAGCCCCCCCCGCCCACACCGGCCTCCCAATGGAGCCAACGGGGCCTCACCCACCAACACCAACCCCCAACAAGGGGGGGACCCGCAGCCCCCCGACCACCCACGGGGCTCTGCCCACAACCCACCCCGACACCGCCCCAAAACACCCACCGGGGACCCCCAACAGCCCCCGGCACACAGCCCCGCACAAGGGCCGCCTGTGCCCGAGACAACAAAACGCCCCCACAGCCGGGGGGACACCAGAGGCTGCCCCGGGCCAACGAGAGCAGGGAGCGGATCGGGCCCCGCACACGTGGCCGGGCTCTGGCTTCAGCCGCCCGGGATCGGCAACCAACAGCACGGCCCCGACCGCCGGCTCGGCACAGCCAGCCCGGGGCTGTCCCCTCTCCAGGGCCCCCCCTCTCCACAGATCAAGGCATGGGGACACCGAGGGACCCCCAAGGGAACCCCTTGCCCGCTCTCCCACCTCCCCTTAGCCCCCCTCGCCCACCCCTTGCCCACCGGCCCCCCAAACCCCGGCTCCCCCCAGCTCCCTTTGGGGCTCACCCACCGCCCCCCGCGCTCCCTTTGGGGGTCCTACCCCCCGTTTCCCTCCCTTTCCCCCCTTGCCCATCGGCTCGGCCCCCTCGCCCCGCTCACCCGAGAGCTCCGCGGCCGCAGCGATGCAGCAGGAGAAGGAGGGGCGGCAGGAAGGGCAGGGAGAAAGGCGGAGCGGGAACGGCAACAGGATCGTCCCCCCCGCCCCATCTCGCGGGGGATCGGGAAGGGGGAGCTCGTCCCAAATATCTTGGGGGGGATTTGGTGTTTGTTTCTTTTTCGGGGGAGGGGGAGGGGTAAGGGGAGTATGTTTGTATCTTGCAGGACTCCAAAGCTGAGCCGCAAATGCCCCTTAGGGGGATTTTGGGGGTCCCCGGTGGGTGTTTTGCGGCGGTGGCGGGATGGGTTGGCGGCAGAGCCACAGAAGTTCAACAAGGCCCAGTGCTGGATTCTGCCCCTGGGATGGGGTAACCCCAGATGTAGGGACAGAGTGGGAATGAGAGGCTGGAGAGCAGTGCTGGGAAAGGGCCCTGGGGGTCCTGGGGGTGCCCACTTGGCCAGGAGTCAGCAGTGCCCTGGCAGCCAGGAGGGACAACCCTGTCCTGGGGGCATCAGGCCCAGCATGGCCGGGCCAGGGAGGGGATTGTCCCGCTCTGCTCTGCCCTGGGGTGGCCTCACCTCAATAGTGGGGCACTCTGGGGGGACACAATGGAAGGAAGAGATGGAGCCAGTAGAGAGTGTCCAAAGGAGGCCACCAGCATGGGGAAGGCTCTGCAGGGGAAGCCTTAGGAGGAGCAGCTCAGGGCACTTGGGGTGTTCAGCTGCACAAGAGGAGACTGAGGGGAGACCTCATGGCAGTTCCAACTTCCTCAGGAGGGGCAGAGGAGGGGCAGGCCCTGAGCTCTGCTCTGGGGGGACCAGGGACAGCCCCCAGGGAATGGCCTGGAGTTGTGTCAGGGCAGGGTCAGGTTGGATGTTCGAAAGAGGTTCTTCCCTCCAGGGTGGTTGGCACTGAACAGGCTCCCCAGGGCAGTGGGCACAGCCCCAAGGCTGACAGAGCTCCAGGAGAGTTTGGATGATCCTCTGGGGCACAGGCTGGGACTCTTGGGGATGGGCCTGGGCAGGGCTGAGGGTTGGACTGGATTATCCCTGTGGGGTCCCTTCCAACTTGCACATTCTTTCATTCTGGGATTCTGTAACACCCCACCTTTGCCTGCTTTGCTGCTTCTGTGAACCACGAGTTCCTTCCTTGATTGTTTCTTTCCTCTCCTTGGCTGGTTTCTCTCCATTGCAGTTGGTTACACAGATCTTTTCTAGGGCACATTCTGGACAACCACTGCTGGTTCAGTTCTGTCTCAGAGCCTGAGATCAGCCTTATGGAGCCAAAGGAACCCTGGGACACTGCGGAACCTCATGGGATCAAGGGACCATCGTGACCCTGCGGGACCTCATGGAATTAAAGGAACCCAGGGGCCACTGTGGAGCCTCATGGAACAAAGTTGCCAGTGTGACATGTGGGGCCTCATGGAATCAAAGGAGCCCTGAGACCTTTGGTACCCTCATGGAATCCAGTGGCCTTTGTGACCCTGCGGAACCTCATGGAATCAAAGGGCCACTGTGACACTGCAAAACCTCATGGAACCAAGGGGCCATTCCAGAATCCCAGAATCAACAAGGTGGGAAAAGACCTCTGAGCTCATGGACTCCAAGCCATGACCCAACCCCACCCTGTCAACTGGACCATGGCCCTGAGAGCCACATCCAGTCTTTTCTGAAACACCTCCAGGGACGGTGACTCCACCCCCTCCCTGGGCAGCCCATTCCAACACCCAGCCACCCCTTCTGGGAAGAACTTGAGCCTCCTGTCTGACCTAAACCTCCCCTGGTGCAGCTTTAGGCTGTGCCCTCTTGTCCCACTGCTGGTTGCCTGGGAGAAGAGACCGACCCCCCCTGGGTCCCCCCTCCTGTCAGGGAGTTGTAGAGAGTGAGAAGGTCCCCCCTGAGCCTCCTTCTGCCCAGGCTCAGCAAGCCCAGCTCCCTCAGCTGCTCCTCACAGCACTTGTGCTCCAGACCCTTCAGCAGCCCCAGTGCCCTTCTCCAGACACGCTCCAGCACCTCA
>NW_020888511.1:0-2828 GCF_003945725.1 Corapipo altera
CTGAAGACCTTCAGGAGAATCCAAACCCTCCTGACCTTCAGGAGAACACAAACCCTGCAGACCTTCAGAGGTGAATCCAAACCCTCCTGACCTTCAGGAGAACCCAAACCCTGTAGACCTTCAGAGGGGAACCCAAACCCTTCAATATCCCGAGGGATCACTGAAACTCGTTGCTGCTGAGCCCACAATTCCCTGGATTTTTTACCCAGCCCTATTTCACAGCCTGATCTACTTGAGGTGAATCCAAACCCTCCTGACTTTCAGGAGAATCCAAACCCTGCAGACCTTCAGGAGAACCCAAACCCTGCAAACCTTCAGAGGGGAACCCAAACCCTTCAACATCCCAAGGAATCACTGAAACTGAGCTGAGCCCACAATTCCCTGGATATTTTTTCCCAGCCTGATCCAGCTGAGGCTGTCCCTGCCCATTGATGACCTTGAAATGTCCCTTCCAGCCCAAACCATTCTATGATTCCATGATATTTATCCTCTGGATCTCAATGCTTTGAAAAGGCCCTTTGGAGGACACAGGACATTCCCTTTATCTCAATCCCATGGAATGAAGTTCCTGCCTTTCCTGCCTTCCCAGGCTTCCCTTCCTGCCTTTGGAGCTTTATCCCTGCAGCTGCAGCTCCAAAGCCTTTGTTTTCCAACACCCAGTGGTGGAAAACAAAGACTAAAGAGAGACAAATCCCAAAAAAAACTCCCCAAGTGAGATCCTACCTGGAAGAAAAGAATGTCCCACCTTAAATCCAGGTGGCCCAGCCTGACCAACGGGACCTCTGAACCCAATTCCTGGCTCTCCCTGTGGATAGAAAGTGAGCAAAAAAATCAGGATTAGTCCAGGATTAGTCCTGTGGGCCCATAACAAGCAGATGGTGCTCCCTGGACACCCAGGGTCTTCCCAGATGATCCCAAGGGATCCCACAACCAGATGGTGTTCTCTGGACACCCAGGGCCTTCAGAGCTGATCTCAAGGGATCCCACAACCAAATGCTGCTCCCTGGACACCCAGGTCCTTCAGAGCTGATCCCAAGGGATCCCACAACCAGATGGTGCTCCCTGGACATCCAGGGCCTTCCCAGATGATCCCAAGGGATCCTGCAGTGAGATGCTGCTCCCTGGAAACCCAGATCCTTCAGAGCTGATCCCAATATATCCCATAACCAGATGGTGCTCCCTGGACACCCATGGCCTTCCCAGATGATTCCAAGGGATCCCACAGCGAGATGTTGTTCCTGGGACACCCAGGTACTTCAGAGCTGATCCCAAGGAATCCCACAGCCAGATGGTGCTCCCTGGACATCCAGGTCCTTTGGAGTTGATCCCAAGGGATCCCATAACCAGATGGTGCTCCCTGGACATCCAGAGCCTTCCCAGATGATCTCAAGGGATCCCACAACCAGATGGTGCTCCTTGAGCACCCAGGACCTTCCGAGCTGATCGCAAGGGAATCCACAACCAGATGGTGCTCCCTGGACATCCAAGTCCTTTGGAGCTGATCCCAAGGGAATCCCACAACCAGATGGTGCTCCCTGGACAGCCAGGTCTTTCTGAGCTGATCCCAAGGGATCCCACAACCAGATGGTGCTCCGTGGACACCCAGGTCCTTTGGAGTTGATCCCAAGAGATCCCACAACCAGATAGTGCTCCCTGGACATTCCAGGGATCTGATCCCAAGGGATTCCACAACCAGATGGTACCCCCTGGACACCCAGGTCCTTCCCAGATAATCCCAAGGGATCCCACAGCCAGATGGTGCTCGTGGGACAACCAGGGCCTTCCCAGATGATCCCAAGGGATCCCACAACCAGATGGTGCTCCCTGGACAACCAGGGCCTTCAGAGTTCATCCCAAGAGATCCCATAACCAGATGGTGCTCCCTGGACATCCAGGTCCTTCTCAGATGATCCCAAGAGATCCCATAACCACATGATGCTCCCTGGACACCCAGGGCCTTCTGAGTTGATCCCAAGGGATCCCACAAGCAGATGGTGCCCCCTGGACACCCATGGCCTTCCCAGATGATTCCAAGGGATCCCACAGCGAGATGTTGTTCCTGGGACACCCAGGTCCTTCAGAGCTGATCCCAAGGGATCCCACAACCAGATGGTGCTCCCTGGAAACCCAGATCCTTCTGAGCTGAGCTCAAAATATCCCACAACCAGATGGTGCCCCCTGGACACCCATGGCCTTCCCAGCTGATCCCAAGGGATCCCACAAGCAGATGGTGCTCCCTGGACATCCAGGTCCTTCCAAGCTGATCCCAAGGGATCCCACAAGGAGATGGTGCTCCATGGAAACCCAGAACCTTCAGAGCTGATCCCAAGAGATCCCATAACCAGATGCTGCTCCATGGACACCCAGGTCCATCCAAGTTGATCCCAAGGGATCCCACAACCAGATGGTGTTTCCTGGACACCCAGATCCTTCTGAGCTGATCCCAAGGGATCCCACAACCAGATGGTGCTCCCTGGACACCCATGACCTTCCCAGATGATTCCAAGGGATCCCACAGTGAGATGTTGTTCCTGGGACACCCAGATCCTTCAGAGCTGATCCCAAGGGATCCCACAGCGCCCTCAGTGATTCCTCAGCTCTGGAGGTCACCTGGACACCTTTCCATGGGATGAGGAGGAAAAGGGATACGGGAATAGGAGAGTATGGGAGAAATTCCCAGTGGGAGAAGAGACATCCAGCACTGTTCGTTACCTTCTGACCTTCTTCTCCCGTGTCCCCTTTGGAACCCTGGGAACAAAACAGGGAATCACCAGGAAAAATATAAATATATAATAAATAGAATTATAGGATAAATAGAAATTTATGGA
>NW_020888512.1:0-1183 GCF_003945725.1 Corapipo altera
GGATTTTGTCCTGGAAATGGGCCTCGAAAATGTGGGTTCAGACCCTAAAATTGGGATTTTTGTCTCCTAAAAGTCGATGTTGGAACCAAAAAATGGGGATTTTGACTTGGAAAAATGAGGGATTCGGTCACAAAAAGGAAAATTTAGGGCCTAAAAATGTGGATTTTGGGCCTGGAAAGGAGGGATTTGGCCTCAAAACTGTGGATTTTAGACCCTAAAATTCTAATTTTCTGCCCCAAAAATGGACATTATACCCTAGAAACGTAGATTTTGACCCAGAAAATGAGGGATTTTGCCCCAAATCCTAAATTTTTGACCGTTAAAAAGTGATTTTCTCTTGTGAAAAACAGAAGTTGGATCCTAAAAATGGGGATTTGGGTCCTGAAAATGAGGAATTTTTCTCCAAATCCTGAATTTAGACCCTAAAAATGTGGATTTTGTCCCAGAAAATGTGGATTTGGGCCCAGAAAATGAGGGATTTCGCCCCAAATCGTGAATTTTTTACCCTAAAAATGTGATTTTCTCTCGTGAAAAATAGAGGTTGGATCCTAAAAATGGGGATTTTGTCCCAGAAAATGAGGGATTTCGCCCCAAATCCTGAATTTTTGACCCTAAAAATGTGGATTTTGTCCCAGAAAATGTGGATTTTGTCCCAGAAAATGGGGGATTTTGCCCCAAATCCTGAATTTTTGACCCTAAAAATGTGATTTTGTCTCGTGAAAAACAGAGGTTGGAGCCTAAAAATGGGGATTTGGGCCCGGAAAATGTGGATTTTGCCCCAAATCCTGAATTTAGACCCTAAAAATGGGGATTTTGTCCCGGACAATGAGGGATTTTGCCCCAAATCCTGAATTTTTGACCCTAAAAATGTGATTTTTTCTTGTGAAAAATAGAGATTGGAGCCTAAAAATGGGGATTTTGGCCTAGAAAGGAGGGATTTGGCCTCAAAAATGTGGATTTTAGACTCTAAAATTCTAATTTTTTGCCCCAAAAATGGACATTGTACCCTAAAAATGGGGATTTTGTCCCAGAAAATGAGGAATTTGGCCCTAAAAATGGGGTTTAGACCCTAAAAATGTAATTTTTTCCTGCACAAAAAAAATTAAGGTTTATGCCTAAACATGTGGATTTTGTCACAGAAAATGAGGGATTTTGCCCCAAATCCTGAATTTTTGACCCTAAA
>NW_020888512.1:1283-1930 GCF_003945725.1 Corapipo altera
TAATTCCCAGGCCTAATTCCCAGACCTAATTCCTGGGACTAATTCCCAGGTCTAATTCCCAGACCTAATTCCTGGGACTAAATCCCAGAACTAATTCCCAGGCCTAATTCCCAGGACTAATTCCCGGGACTAAATCCTGGGACTAATTCCCGGGCCTAATTCCCGAACCTAATTCCCGGGACTAATTCCCAGGACTAATTCCCAGGACTAATTCCCAGGCCTAATTCCTGGACCTAATTCCTGGGACTAATTCCTGGGACTAATTCCCAGGACTAATTCTCAGGACTAATTCTCAGAACTAATTTCCAGGACTAATTCCTGGGACTGAATCCTGGGACTAATTCCCGGGCCTAATTCCTGGACTTAATTCCTGGGCCTAATTCCCAGACCTAATTCCCGGTCCTAATTCCCAGGCCTAATTCCTGGGCCTAATTCCCAGAACTAATTCCCAGGACTAATTCCCGGGACTAAATCCTGACACTAATTCCCTGGACTAATTCCCAGGACTAATTCCCAGGACTAATTCCCGGGACTAATTCCCCGGCCTAATTCCCAGGACTAATTCCCAGGCCTAATTCCTGGGACTAATTCCCAGACCTAATTCCCAGGCCTAATTCCTGGGACTAATTCCCAGACCTAATTCCCAG
>NW_020888512.1:2030-2828 GCF_003945725.1 Corapipo altera
CATAATTCCTGGGCCTAAGTCCCGGGCCTAATTCCCAGGTCTAATTCCCAGGCCTAATTCCCGGGCCTAATTCCCGGGCCTAATTCCCGCCTCTTCCCCTCAGGTTTGTGCCGGGGAGGCGCAGGTGCTACTCCTGTCTCCGGAGGCTCTGCTGGGCTCGGGATTTCCGGGATGTGGATTCCTGCCGGGCCGGGATCGCCTCCCGCCCGTGGCCTTCGCCTGCCTGGACGAGGCCCACTGCGTGTCCCAGTGGTCCCACAACTTCCGCCCCGCCTACCTCCGGATCTGCAAGGTGCCGGGGAGCGGGAAAACCCGCTGGGGAGTGGGAAAACCTCACCAGGCCTCACCAGGCCTCACTAGGCCTCACTAGACCTCACCAGGCCTTACCAGGTCTCACTAGGCCTCACCAGGCCTCACTAGGCCTCATTAGGCCTTACCAGGCCTTACTAGGCCTCAATAGGCTTCACTAGGCCTCACTACGCCTCACTAGGCCTCACCAGGCCTCACTAGGCCTCACTAGGCCTCACCAGGCCTTACTAGGCCTCACTACACCTCACCAGGCCTCACCAGACCTCACCAGCCCTCACCAGGCCTCATTAGGCCTCACTAGGCCTTACCAGGCTTCACTAGGCCTCACCAGGCCTTACCAGACCTCACTAGGCCTCACTACGCCTCACCAGGCCTCACCAGGCCTCACTACGCCTCACCAGGCCTTACCAGGTCTCTCTAGGCCTCACCAGGCCTCACTACGCCTCACTAGGCCTTACCAGGCCTCACCAGACCTCACCAGGCCTCACT
>NW_020888513.1:0-2827 GCF_003945725.1 Corapipo altera
TGTCACAATGCCTCTTTGTCTCCATGACTTTCCATAGAGTCCCTGAGTTCCTTTGCTTCCATAAGGCCCTGCAGAGTCCCAGTGGCCCCTTGATTCCCTGGGGTTCTGAAATGTCACAATGGCCCCTTGATTCCATGAGGTTCCACACTGTCCCAAAATTGCTTGGGTTCCATGAGCCCTTGGAGCGTCACAGTGGACCCTGTTTCTCCAGGGGAAGAGGGACAGCACAAGACACACAGACACCAACTCTAAGGAACAAGTGTGTCATTTCTCCATAGAGCAAAAGAGCAAAGAATTACAAAAGGATAAGTTCAGTAATGCACCTCATCGTTCCTACAAAGAGTGCCTGGAGTGATGAGAAAAGGTGCATCCTCAGTTCCCCTCATCCGTTCCCCTCAGCCAGGTCCACACGGCAGCGGGGGAGCCCCGGTCACAGCGAAGGGTTGGAGAACCCCTCCTGGGGACTGGGAAATCCTGCACAGGGGAGAACTCCATCCAGAGGCCAACTTTGGCTCAGGGGATGTTGTTCAGGTCTCAGTACTTCAACTGCAGAGCCTTGTGGAACCAAGGGGCCATTGTGACACTGTGGGGCCTTGTGGAACCAAAGGGACCCTGTGATACTGTGGAACCTCATGGAGACAAAGGAACCCTGGCACATTGTGGAACCTCATGGAATCAAGGGGTCATTGTGACACTGTGGAACCTCGTGGAACCAAGGGAACCCTGGGAAACTGTGGAACCTCATGGAATCATCAGGGCAATTGTGACACTGTGAACCTCGTGGAACAAAAGGGTTTAGTTGTGACACTGTGGGGTCACATGGAACCAAAGGGACCCTGGACCTGTGACTGATGGACACTGGAGGACCATTATCCTGGCTGATTATGGACTCTAATGGGCACCAACACAGGATCAGTTCCCCATGGACATTTCCCACATTCTGAACCACTCTTATCATTGGATAAGTTTGTTATTTTGGCTTCTCTAATGACCTTGGATGTTCAAGTATATCCTCACCAGACAGAAAACTGGGCATATATCCAGATGTGAGACAAGGAGCTGCTCAAGCAGAAGTGGGAAGGACTTTTGTCTCCCAAAGTGGCTGTGGAAGCTCCGTGGGGAGACTCCCAAATTCCCTGTATGGGAATAAAACAGCTCCGGACACAGAGGAACCCACTGTCCTGGACAGTGCAGTGAGCAATGAATCTGCTGCAGGTAAAGCTGCAACAGAATCAGAACCTCTAAAGTGAAAATCAATAAATGGTTTATCTTTTTATATTTATAGGACAATGTTCCCAGTATTGCAGCATGGTTATTTATCCCTGGATTAGCCAGCTGTCCTAACAGGGCCTTGCAACTAACACAAAAGAAAGAAAAGAGACCCATGTCCCTTTTCCCAAGGGCCACTCCCATATAACACACAGAGAGCAAATGCCACCTGACCCTTGGAAGAGAAACTCACCCCAAAAGCTAATGCAGGCTGTGACACTGATAACAAACAGCAGGAACTGCTGGATTTGTTCTGTTTCCCACTCCTTGGACTGAAAGCATTCCAATGATGGGACTTCCAACACCAAACATATTCTCCAATGGTCTCCCTCCAACTGGAGTGATGCTCCTTTTAGAAGGAAAAGCAACCCGAACTCCCACAGATCCACAAATCATCTTCACGGTCACTCCCCTGGGGTTAAGTGAAAGAGAGAGATCTGCTTGTGTCGTAGTTTAAGACCCCTAAAATCCAGTTCTCTAGTCCAAGCCCCCCTCCCGCATCTCAACCCCATGTGAGATGGGTTTTCCAGACACCACACAAGACTCAATATGGGGGGAAAGGGGATTATATTACAATGCACTATACAAATAAATATTACAATACATCATATACAATCTTAACTATCTCTCCTATAATAAATCAGTATTTACAATGGATCAATCTCTTCTCCCTCCAATAAAAGTCCAGAAGGGAAAAGGAAAGATCCTTTCCACTCTCAGAGCAACAGTGTCTCTAGGGCAGCAGTCTCTCTTCTTCCATGCAGCAGCTATAGCTGGATCTCTTCCCATTACACACAAGAGGGTCTCCTCTCCCCCCTCTCTTCCATGGACTGTGACATCAGGGAAAGGCTCATCTCACTACATCATATCACAAAGTGCAGGGGCATCTTTGTGACAGTCCCTTTCCTCAGGGGATTTAAGCTCCCTTGAGTCAGAACATCTCGAGCAGCTTTCAGTTGAAAAGCCTTTGCCTCAAGAGTTCTATCAGAGCTCCTCTGCTCTGTCTCAGGCTGCCAGCTTAGCACCAGCAGCAGCAGCAGGGGGGCCAAGGTCACCCCCTCCGCATTTTGTCCGGCCGTCCCGGTCCAGCTTCTAAGACACCTGAGCTTCTCAGCTCCACTCTCCAGTGCGTGCTGCATTTTAGGACTTCCATCCAGTAGGAGTCCACCCCCTCCACTTAGGAGAAGTCGCAAAAGGGTTTTGGGGGTTTTGGTTTCAGTTCTTACCCCAAAACTCTCTCTCTTGTTCAGACAACTCTGTGTCTCTCTTCCTTGGCTGCAATGCCAGCTTTGCTGCTTCTTCAGTTCTTATCTCTTCTGGCTCTCTGCCACTGCTCTCCGGTCAGTGCCGTTTCTGCCGCTGCTCCGTCTGCCCACTCACGGTGGAGAAAACTCCTTCAGCTTTCTAGCTATAGATACTCAGTCCAGTCCAACACTGTTCCAAGTTCCTGCAGCCCCCCAGCCGGGGCTGGGGGGGCATAGCCCCCAACAGGGCTCCTGCTCCTTCTCCTCGTGGCTTTACAACATGGTCACTTCTCTCCAACAACTACAACCTTCTT
>NW_020888514.1:0-2825 GCF_003945725.1 Corapipo altera
CATCCTTCCCATGCTGTGGGAGATCCCCAGTTCCTGACAAATCCAACGTGCTGATCTGGGGATGGCCATGGATGGCTGGGAACTCTGGAGAGTGGGAAAAGTAGTCAAAGCCCAAATGTCCCCTGTGTCCTCCCTTCTGTGGCCTTTCAAATTTCTACTGAAGCATCACTACCATTAAAAAATACATTTTCCATTCAGCTGCCAGGCACAGTGGGAATTTGGGTTTAATTAAAGACTTTGGAGATTCTAACAGAGCCCAGAGCATCTCCTCCAAGTGTGCAACAGGAAGAACCATTTCCACGGCCCGCAGAGCATCAGGGTTCTTTGTTTTCCTGCTGAATTCCCTCCTGTTTTCTGGAGGACGGGGATGAAGAGGAGCTTTGCCAGCCCCCTCAGCAGCAGATTTCTGCCCTGCACCACCCGGGGCAGCTTAAATCCTACGTGGCTGCTCCAATCCACTCCAGGACCACACACACAACAACCTCCCATCACACAAACGGGCACTTGGAAGGAAGAAACCCAACAAAATGCCAACCAGCAATGGAATTCCTCTGCTTTCCACAGGCAGGACTGAAATGCAGGTCTCAGGTTACCCAGAGAAGCTGTGGCTGCCCCTGGATCCCTGGAAGTGTCCAAGGCCACATTGGAGCAACCTGGGCTGGTGGAAGGTGTCCCTGCCCATGGAAGTGTTTGGAATAAGATGGGCTTTAAGGTCCCTTCCAACCCAAACCATTCTGGGATTCTGAGATTCCCTGATCCCATGATTTCTTCACAACCTTTACATTTTCTCTATTAAAAATAGAGGACAAAGCCCCAGCCAGGAGAAATAAGATCAGAAAGAGGCTGGTGGATGGTCTCCTTGGGAAACAGAGGATCCTCTGAGCTGAATCATGGATCAAATGGGCAGGATTCCAAAAGTAGGAATGTGTTGCCAGGAAAGGAGACTGCAAGAGAGCTGGAGAGAGACTATGGACAAGGGATGGAGGGACAGGACACAGGGAATGGCTTCCCACTGCCAGAGGGCAGGGAGAGATGGGATATTGGGAAGGAATTCCTGGCTGGGAGGGTGGGGAGGCCCTGGCCCAGGTTGTCCAGAGAAGTTGTGGCTGCTCCTAGATCCCTGGAAGTGTCCAAGGCCAGGCTGGACGGGGCTTGGAGCAACCTGGGCTAGTGGAAGGTGTCCATGCCCATGGTAGGGGGTGGAATAAGATGAGCTTTAAGGTCCCTCCCAACCCAAACCTTTCTGAGATTCCATGCTCATACCCACCACAGCCTTTTTTTGGGTGAAGTGACTTAATTTTCCTGCTCCCCCAGGGGCAGATTTGTATTAAAAATTAACAAGTGTGAAGCAGAGTGAGAACCTCAGATAACCTCTCCCTCCACTCCTCAAATCAGCTACACTTCAACCTCAGGATGGAATTAAATAATTTTGTTTTTCTCTCCTCACCAGCTGACAGGAAAAGCAGGGCTGGGATCCAGCAGTCACACCTCATCACCTTTGCTCAAAGGTCACTTTTGGCACTGCCTGCTCCACTGGTGACCTGGGAATAACCCACGTTTCCAAACTCTGGAATTAAAATGCCCAGAAGGTGGTCCCTGCATCAGGCTCTGCTTCTTTCACCGGGCGTTGGGCCAGGAATTGGTCAAAAAACCTGTTAATGCAGCAGGAACTGCCTTTTCTATTTGCCCACACGTGGTTTAAGCTGCCCCGGGTGGTGCAGGGCAGAAATCTGCTGCTGAGGGGGCTGGCAAAGCTCCTCTTCATCCCCATCCTCCAAAAACCAGGAGGGAATTCAGCAGGAAAACAAAGAACCCCGATGCTCTGCGGGCCTTGGAAATGGTTCTTCCTGTTGTACATTTGGAGGAGATGCTCTGGGCTCTGTTAGAATCTCCAAAGTCTTTAATTAAACCCAAATTCCCACTGTGCCTGGCAGCTGAATGGAAAATGTATTTTTTAATGGTAGTGATGCTTCAGTAGAAATTTGAAAGGCCACAGAAGGGAGGACACAGGGGACATTTGGGCTTTGACTATTTTTCCCACTCCCCAGAATTCCCAGCCATCCATGGTCATCCCCAGATTGGCCAACTTGAGAAACAGTTGAACGAGCAGGGAGATAAATTAATTATTCTGATATTTTTTCATGTGTTTCTGAATTAAGGGAAGCAGTGACCAGTTAGGGAGACTATTTATGAGGGGTGGAGGGATAGGAGAAGGGGGAAGGGTTTCCCACTGGACAAGGGGAGATTTGGGTGGGATAATGGGAAGGAGGGTGGGGAGGTCCTGGCCCAGGTTGCCCAGAGAAGCTGTGGCTGCCCCTGGATCCCGGGGAGTGTCCAAGACCAGGTTGGAGCAACCTGGGAGAGTAGAAGGTGTCCCTGCCCATGGCAGGGGTGGCACTGGAGGGGCTTTGAGGTCCCTTCCCACCCAAACTAGTCTGGGATTCCATGAATTGAGTTTGACACTTCCCATTTCTAAGTTCTGCAAATCCAGCAGAGCTCCTGCTGCCCTGGGAAAGCTGCAGTTGGACTGTGGAGAAATGCTGCTCCCAAACCCAGGGGAGACAAGGATGTGGAGGACGGATGTGTCCTGCTCATGAGGAGCAAACAGAGGAGCAAGAGACAAAACCCAACCAAACCAAACCTCAAGAGGCCATTTCTGCTCTTCCAAACCAAATCAAACATCAAGAGGACATTTCTGCTCCTCCAAAACAAGTTAAACCAAACCTCAAGAGGCCACTTGCTGCTCTTCCGAACCAAACCAAAACAGACATCAGGAGAACATGTCCTGCTCTTCCAAATAAAACAAACCTGAAGAGGACATGTCC
>NW_020888515.1:0-2825 GCF_003945725.1 Corapipo altera
TGTCGCGGTCCGATAGGGATGAGGGGACAGGACACGAGGAAGGATGCAAGCAGACTTGTTTATTCAGGCGTCTGTCTGATTCTTAAAACCTCCCGCCAGGGGAAGGGGCAGAACAAAGGGTGGGCTATCAGACAGACAAGCAGGGGAGCAAATCACAATAGGGTACAGGCAAAAGGGGGAGGAGGAAGCCTGGGCATGTGCAGTTGTGCACTGTGTAGTATGGATACAATGAAACCACATAATAACAGTAAAGTCCATATGAAAGTCCTGTCGATTGCTGTATGCTTTTCTCCATGCCTGGAACTGTTCCCATCCTGAATCTTGCTTCTCTACATCTCACCCTTTCTTATTAGTTTGAAAAATGTCTGTTGTGATAGTCCTTCTTGCAGCATGCTGTGATACAAGAAATAGTTAATAACAAAACAAACAGAGAAAGCAAAATTTCAAAAACAAGTGGACAGCTGCATTTGCTGAGTGACTCCCCCCCTAAAAATTGTTTCCAGCCCGAGATGCCACTGCTCCATGGTGTCTAAAAGCTTAGTGATGGTGGTCTTCTGTGGACTATGAGATCCTGGAAAATAAGCAGGACATGTTAGAAGGGAGAATTTAGGATTGGGATCACATAATAAGGGAATTGCAGGGATTGCTGTGGTTTCCTGGCACTTGCTGAAGGGATGGGCTACGCAGGATGGAACGCAGTTGAGGGGGTGCTGCCTTGTTTCTTGACAGCTCACAGGTGCACTGTTTAAGATCTGGCATTGAATTAAAAGTCACTTTTCTCTTTAAGTCTGGTGACTTTTTAGGAGGCAGCAGTTCTCCATAGATGTTAGTAAGAGACCTGCAAGCTTTTGTCCAGTGTCTGCCTTTTCCGCACCGTTTGCACGGTGTCTTTGGAAGCTCCATCTTTGTAATTAATTGTGGACAGTTCTTTTTTATATGTCCTGTCTCACCACAGTGAAAACAGGTTTGTGGTCCAGCCAAAGCTTCAGCTATTAGTCTTGCTTTATGAGAATTAGACCCCACATTCTTACAGGCCTCTATCATCTCCAGGAGTGTAGGATCCTTTAGCATTTTTAAGGCTCGTTGGCAATCCTCGTTAGCCTTTTCAATCACAAGTTTATTAAACAGAATGTCTTGACTTTCTTTTTGCTGTACTTGCCGTGCTATAGCTTCCCTTAGCCGGGTTATAAAGTCCACAAAAGGTTCTGTTGAGCCCTGATGAATTAGGGTGAAGGAGGGTGTTTGGACATATGCATCAGCAACCTTTTTAAAGGCCTCCATTGCCAGATCTTTTGTAATATCCAGGTATTTTAAATCCACAAGAGCCTGGTTTTGTCGACTCGCATAGTTGCCCTCTCCATACAGCATATCAATAGCATTGTTTACAGGAATACCACGTCTTTCCATCTTTTCATTGACATATTTAACTATAAGACGTTTCCATTCCGCTTCAAAAACGGATGCTTGCACAGTCGATAACAGTCCATTAATTACCGCTTTGATATCATAAGGTATTAAACGGCAGGCGAGAAAAAACGATTCAAAAAGTCCAACAGTATAAGGTGACCCCAAACCGTACTGTACAATCGCTTTTTTGATGTCCTTTAACATAGGATAAGACACCGGACGCCACTCAGGGGCACGACCTTCCTCTAGGTAAATTGGAAAAGCTTTTAAAAACTCGGCATCATTAGCCTGTGCGGCTTCTGTCCGGAAAGCTTTCCAAATGTCGTTGCACGGAAGAGAGGCATTTGCCACCCTGCAACTGCCGGGAGCTTCGGTAACAAAGGCTTCATGGGCGTGGCCATCTTTCCGGGTGTTATCGTCGGAAGAGGCTCTGTCCCTACTCCTTAGTTTTTGTCTACCCCGGGAGGGTGATGGCGTGGGGGTAGAGGCAGCGCTGGAGGGAGAGGGCGCTCTGGTGGGAGGGTCCGTGGTCGTACCGGGGGTGTAGGGGGGCGGGCGCGAAGGCGGCATGGGGGGCGGTGCTGGCCGAGCTTCCACGGGCGGGCTGGGGGGCGGTGCCGGCGGGAGACGCGCGAAATCTTTGCATGCCGTTTCTCCACGCCGTGCGCGCTCCCGCGCTCGCTCCCCGCTCTCCTGGGTTTCGCCCGCGCGGCCGCTTAGCTCGCCGACGCCATGATGCAAGAACCGCTGGTATTCCGGGCTTTGTTTCTCCCTCCCGCCGTCCGCGCTCTCCCCCGCCCCCCCGCCGCTCCGGGACCCTCGGGGCTTGTCCGTTTTTGGGGATGGGGGCTTGGATTTTTGCTCAGATTCTTGGAGATTTTCATTGGAACTCATCAACTGATGCTGTATCATCATCAGAATCAATCTCCAGGCGATTAATGCCTCAGTAGCAGTTTTGTCTCCCCTCTCTTTCGCTCTCCAGATATTGTATCCAATTTTCTCCCAGTCTTTTAGGGACATGCTGTCGGAGACCTTCTCCCCTCCGTTTTCAAGCCATTTAGCGAGGGCTTTAGCGGATTTTTTATCTAAAGGATGGCCGTTTTCCAAAATAAAGTCTTTAAGCTTGCGGTACACGAATTTTTGAGAGGTAGATAGCGAGAGGCCCATTTTTTTTTTTTTTTTTTTTTTTTTTAAAGTTTGTGAGGGTGGGAGATGGGATTAGGGGTTTTCCCGGAGCTCACCTTTCTCGGTGCGGTGGCTATCTTGCCGTAATCTGGGGTTCTACCGGGAAGGACCAGCGAGACGAAACGCTTCTCTCAGCGCTGTCTGAGCCCTTTGTGGCGTGGGGTCTGCCCGACGTTGGGAGCCATCTGTCGCGGTCCGATAGGGATGAGGGGACAGGACACGAGGAAGGATGC
>NW_020888516.1:0-2825 GCF_003945725.1 Corapipo altera
GCCAGAAGAGGTGAACACCTTCTGGAGGGGATGCCTGGAGCAACACCACCTCCCCACCCAGCCCAACAGGTGCTCCATCCCTGTCCTCTCTCCCTGCCATGCCCTTGGGGCTGGGGCCAGGGCTCCCAGCATGACCTGGCCTTTGCTCTGCCCACAGGTTTTTGGTCCAGACCATCAAGGCCCTGCTGTGCCGGCTGCAGTGGGATAATGAGGTGGTGTCAGTGGAGCGCAAGTGTGGCTGGGACACGCTCCTCTGTGCTGACACCCAGCACTATGCAGTGGGGCTGCTGGCCAGGTGAGACACCCTCGTCCCCGCTGCCCCCATCATCTCTGCCCTGGGCACGGGCCACCCCACACAGCCTGCTGGGGGAGCTTTGCCCACCCTGCTCAGGCTCCATGGTTCCTTCTTTCCCCCTGACAGGGAGATGCGCCACGTCTTGGTCCCTTTCTATTCCCCAATGGCAATCCACCTCCTGGGGCTGCTCAGCACTGAGGACCCTCGTTGGGAGCTGCCTGCCCTGGCCTTCCTTGTGGAGGTGAGCCCGATGGCGAGCGCTGCCTGGCCCGGCTGCCTCCCCCTCTCTGCCCTCTCACAGCCGCAGCTGCCCGGGACGGTGCCTGCGCCCTGTGCTGCTGCCTGGGCCCAGCCCTGGGCGGCTCTGGGCTCCTGCTGCCCGGGCACCCCGTCACTGCTCTCTGCCTTCCAGGTCCTGGACTATCTGGACGGGAGTAAATGTCATGACATGGTCCTGCCCATCCTGTCGAGGAACCTGCGGAGCCAGTGCCCAGAGAGGCAGCGCCTGGCGCTCAGAGGCCTCCTGGTGCTTGCTGTGGATCCCTCAATGGTGAGAAGGGGACACCCGGCTGAAGCCACACGGGCAGCCTAGGGTTGGGGAAGGGAGGTGCTTGGGTTTGGCTGGGCTTTGGCAGCTGTGGCAGCTGCTCCCAGTTCTCCTGCCTCCCTCTTCTGCTGCCCAGGCCCTGTGGGACAGGCCTTTGGCCTCTGGCCCTGGGGCCGCAGCGTGGGGTTGTGCCAGCACAGAGTTGTTGGTGGGGCAGCTGTTCAAGGCTTGACAGCACAGCACTGTGTTCCACACAGGCCGAAAGCATCTGCAGCCTGTCTCAACACCTCCTGGAGCTCCTGCCTGATGAAGACGGAGAGCTGGTCGTGATGACCCTCTCTGTGTTTGAGAGTGTGCTCCGGGATGAAGACATTTGGGCATTCATCTCCACTGCCCCCAAGCTGGCTGAGGCGCTCCGGCCACTCTTTGACAATGTAAGGCTTTGTGCCCTCCACCTCCAGGCCCTGAGTGCTGCCATGAAACTTTGCCCTGTGGATGTTCAGGCCTGTGCCTGTTCCTGGTGGGCCTGGAGCATCCAGTGCTGAGGTCTTTTTCTCCTTTTTTGCCCCAGGACAACAGCCACGTGCAGCTGCTCTCCATTCGCCTCTTCCGAGAGGTGATGGAGGTGCTGGCGGAAGAGGGAACACAGCTCTTGGAGACACAGGTGCACCAGAGCCTGGTCCCACTCTTCATCCATGGGCATGATGAGAACCAGTGCGTGGCAGAGGTGAGCACTCGTGGGCTCTGGTGTCCCCGTGGCAGGGGCTGGGCTGCCTCCTGCCCTGGGGCCTCAAGGGCTCCAACCTCCTCCTGGCCTTGGAGCAGGGACGCAGGGGCTGTGCCCTGGGCTGTGGTGCCATGTCCTGCTCTCTGCTGCTCCGCAGGCCTCTCGAGAAGTGCTGCTTTGCGCTGCAAGGTTCCTCAAGAGAAGGGACCTGGAGAAGCTGCTGAGGAAAGAGCAGCACTTCAAGTTCTGTGATTGCCTGGTAAGGATGACCCCAAAGGCCCAGCCCCAGGCTGGACAAGCCCCAGGCCCCGATGCCCTGTGTGCGGGGCTGGCCCTGTGCCCCTGGCACTGCTGCAGCCACAGACACCCCCCTGCTCTCTGCAGATGGACAAGGACGTGAGCCGAAGGGCTGAGCACCTGCACCAGGCCCTGCCCTACCTACAGAGCCCACAGCAGCCCCTGCGAGAGGCGGCCGTCAGGTTCATGGGTGAGCCACAAGCCCGCGGTCCCTCCCTGCCCCGCTGCAGCTCGGCCCCAGCCCCTCCTGCTCCAGCGGCAGCAGGATGCGGCCCAGGGATGTGCTGGAGAGCCCCGAGTGCCCTGGTGGCTGCTGCCGCCCTCTGCCAGCTGCACCCTTGGGTGTCCCGATGCAGGAAGGCCCCGGGCTCAGCCCGGCCAGGCCAGGAGGCCGTGGGTGGGGGAGCTGTGCTGCTGGGGCCCTGACACGCTCTCTGTTCCCAGGGATCGCTGCCTGGCACATGCAAGACCTGCAGCTCCTCATGAGGGGTGAGTGAGGACAGTGGGCTCTCACTGGGGGCTGGCAGGGAGGAGCACAGATACTGGCCATGGTGCTGCAATCCCTACCCTGCCTGCATGGGGCTCTGCTCCCTGCACGGACAAGGGGCGCTGTGGGCAGAGCATGGACACATTTCAGGGGCAGGGAGAGGATTGGGGGCCAGCACCTTCCCACTCATCCTGTTGACCCCTGCTCCCTCCTGGTCATGGCAAGAGCTGGCTGGGATGGCCCCGACAGGAGGGTCTCCTCGGGTTCCCACACATCCAGGCTCTGACCGTGGCTTCGTTCCTCTCTCTTCCAGCCTTTGAAGCCATGAGCCAAGACGACTGCCCGTCCTACTGCACCATGCGGACTGAATTCTTGTCCGCTTTTCGACGGGCAGTAACAAAGTAATCTCCAGCCACACAACCAGCGTCCCTCCAACAGCACCAGAAGACCAAGGGACGAGACCACTTCTCAG
>NW_020888517.1:0-71 GCF_003945725.1 Corapipo altera
ACATAGAATGTGTCCTATGACATCACATCCTCCTCTGTGACATCACAGCTCCCTGTGACATCAGATCTTCC
>NW_020888517.1:81-2825 GCF_003945725.1 Corapipo altera
CACATCCTCCTCTGTGACATCCCATGTCTCCTATGACATTACATCCTTCTCTGTGACATCACAGGTTTCCAGTCACATCACATCCTCCTCTGTAGCATCGCATATCTCATATGGCATCATATCCTCTGTGTGACAACACAACTCTTCTGTGACATCACAGCTCCCCTGTGACATCACATCCTCCTCTGTGACATCACATCCTCCTCTGTGACCTTGCATGTCTCCCCTGACATCACATCACCCTCTGTGACATCACAACCTCCTCTGTGACATCACATCTTCCGCTGTTACATCAGTGCTCCCTTTGACATCACATCCTCCTCTGTAACATTGCATGTCTCCTATGACGTCACATCCTCCTCTGTGACATCACAGCTCCCTGTGACATCCCATCACCTTCTGTGACATCACATCCTCCTCTGTGACATCACATCCTCCTCTGTGACATCACATCCTGCTCTGTGACATTGCATGTCTCCTATGACATCACATCCTCTGTGTGACATCACAGCTCTGCTATGACATCACATCCTCCTCTGTGACATCACAGCTCCCATGTGACATCATATCCTCCTCTGTGACATCACATCCTCCTATTATACATCACAGCTCTCCTATGACATCACATCCTCCACTGTGACATCACATTCACCCCTGTGACATCACATCACCCTGTGACATCACATCCTCCTCTGTGTCTTTGCATGTCTCCTATGACATCACATCCTTTTCTGTGACATCACAGCTCCCCTCTGACATCACATCCTTCTCTGTGATGTAACAGCTCTCCTATGACATGACAGGTTCCCTGTGACATCACATCCTTCTCTGTGACATCACAGCTCCCCTCTGACATCACATCCTCGTCTGTGACATCGCTGGTCTCCTATGACATCACATCCTCCTCTGTGACATCACAGCTCTCCTATAATGTCACAGGTCTCCTCTGACATCACATCCTTCTCTGTGACATTGCATGTCTCCTGTCTCATCACAGCTCCCTGTGACATCACATCCTCCTCTGTGACATCGCAGGTCTCCTGTGTATGATGGTTTCCGTGGTAACTGATCATAGCAACAGGAATCTATGATGGTTGCCATAGTAACTGACCATAGCAATGAGACTGTATGATGGTTGCCAGAGTAACTGACCATAGCAACGAGACTGTATGATGGTTGCCATAGTAACTGACCATAGCAATGGGACTGTATGATGCTTTCCATGGTCACTGACCTTTGCAGTGGGAAGTGTGTGATGCTTGCCACGGTAACTGAACATAGCAATAAGACTGTATGGTGGTTGTCATGGTAACTGACCCTAGCAACTAGAATGTGTGATGGTTGGCATGGTAACAGACCAAAGCACTGGAAATGTGTGATGATTGCCATGCTAACTGACTGTAGCAACAGGAGGTATGATGGTTGCCATGGTAACTGCTCGTACAATGAAAATGTGTGATGTTTTCCATGGTAACTGACTAAAGCAATGAGAAATGTATGATAGTTGCCATGGTAACCAACCATGGCATAAAGAATGTATGATGGTTGCCATTGTAACTGACCCTAGAAACTGGAATGAATGTTGGTTGCCATGGTAACAGACCATAGCAATGGGGACCTAAGATGGTTGCCATGGTAACCGACTGTGGCAATGGGGATATATGCTTGTTGCCATGGTAACTGACCGTAGCAATGGAAATGTGTCATGGTGGCCATGGTAAACTGACTGTAGCAGCAGGAATGTATGATGGTTGCCACAGTAACTGACCATAGAAACGACAGTGTATGGTGGTTACCATGGTAACAGACTGTATCAGTGGGAAGTATGTTGTTTTCCATGGTAACTGACTGTAGCAACAGGAACGTATGTTAGCTGCCACGGTAAACGACCATAGCAACGTGACTGTATGATGGTTGCCATGGTAACCGACCATAGCAATGCTAATGTATGGCGGTTGCCATGGTAACCAATTGTAGTAGTGGACCGTATGATGGTTGCCATGGTAACTGATTAGAGCAATGGGAATGTGTCATGGTTACCATGGTAACCAACCATAGCAATGGGGATCTATGATGGCTGCCATGGTAACCGACTGCAACAGTGGGAATGTATGGTGGTTGCCATGGTAACTGACTGTAGCAACAGGAATGTATGATGATTGCCTTGGTAACTGACCATAGCAACAGGACTTTGTGATGATTGCCATGGTAACCGACTGTAGCAATGGGAATGTAAGATGGTTTCCATGGTAACCGACCGTAGCAATTGGATTGTATGCTGGTTGCCATAGCGACCGACCGTAGCAACTCGACTGTATGATGGCTGCCATGGTAAGTGATAGTAGCAATGGTACTGTATGATGGTTGCCAGGGTAACTGACTGTAGAAATGACAATGTATGATGGTTGCCGTGGTAACTGACCATGGCAATAAGAATGTATGCTGGTTGCCATGGTAACCAAGCATACCAGTGGGAATGTATGTTCGTTGCCATGGTAACTGACTGTAGCAATGGGTTTGTGTGATGGTTGCCATGGTAACTGACCTTAGCAATGGGAATTTATGGTAGTTGCTGTGATAACTGACTGTTGCAATGAGAATATATGCTGTTTGCCATGGAAACTGACCATAGCAGTGGGAATGTATGATGGTTGCCATGGTAACCCACGGTAGTAATGGGAATTTATGGTGGTTGCCGTGGTAACTGACTGTGGCAATGGGAATGTGTGATGGTTGCCATGGAA
>NW_020888518.1:0-2824 GCF_003945725.1 Corapipo altera
CCTTAAACACCTCCAGGGATGGAGAATCCACCACTTCCCTGGGCAGCCCATTCCAATGGCTGAGCACCCTCTCTGCAAAGAAATTCTTTCTAATCTCCAACCTAAACCTCCTCTGGCAGTTTAAGACCGAGCCCTCTTGTCTTGAAATCTCTCTGTGTCCTGTTCTGCACAGGCTCCCGCTGCTCCTTCCCACTCTGCTGGCACCAAACCTCAACCCTGGACTTCCAGGACCTACATTGACCCATTCCCAAAACACTTGGGCAACAGCAGCTGTGGGATGATCCCAGAGGAGCCTTCAAGCCCAGATTTCACAGCCCCTTTGCTTTTCTCAGCGACAGGACTTTATTCCCCGTGGCTTTCAGGTCGAACAATTCCATCGCCACGTCTGATCTTCTGCCCCAGGGAAATCCCAGAGGAATCCTTCAGCCTTGGAGGGGACACTGTGGTGACACTGGAGCAGTGGATCTTCTTTGCTGCCTCTTCCAGATCCATTGGTTCCAAAGAAGTGATGTTGAAGCCAAATCATCCAGGACTTTCTGCCCCACATGGAGCAGAGCCTCTGCTGGACCCACTCCAGGAGCTCCATGTCCCTCTTCCACTGAAGATCCCAGCTCTGGACAGAGCTCTGGACACAGTTCAGAGCAGTTTCAGCCTCTGTTGCCTCTATTCTTTTCAAAAACCTGTGCATGGCTCACTATTAATTTACTCCTCTCCCAAAATCCAAGGGTTATTTTCCGGGGTGGAGATTTTAAATTTGGCAATAAATTCACGTCCCATTAGGAATGTAGTGATAGAACAAGGAGGAATGGTTTTAAAATTCCACAGAGTTTAGGTGGGATATTGGGAAGGAATTGCTGGCTGGGAGGGTAGGGAGGGGTTGGGATGGAATTCCCAGAGAAGCTGTGGCTGCTCCTGGATCCCTGGAAGTGTCCAAGGCCAGGTTGGAGCAAACTGGGAGAGTGGGAGGTGTCCCTGCCAACGGCAGGGGGTGGAAATGAATGGCCTTTAAAATCCCTTCCAACCCAAACTATTCCAGGATTCTGGAGCCCCTCTACTCTGGAGCCAGGCTGGGAGAGCTGGGAATGTCCAGCTTGGAAGAGAAAAAGCTCCAGGGAGACCTGAGAGCCCCTCCTGCTCTGGAGCCAGGCTGGAGGAGCTGCCCCATCCCTGGAAGTGTCCAAGGCCAGGCTGGAGCAACCTGGGCTAGTGGAAGGTGTCCCTGCCTATGGAACTGGATCTTCAAGGTCCCTTCCAAGCCAACCCATTCCAGGATTCTGGAGCCCCTCTGCTCTGGAGCCAGGCTGGGAGAGCTGGGGGGGTTCCCCTGCAGAAGAGAAGGCTCCAGGGAGAGCTGAGAGCCCCTGGCAGGGCCTGAAGGGGCTCCAGGAGAGCTGGAGAGGGACTGGGGACAAGGGATGGAGGGAGAGGACACTGGAAAAGTAAAGATTTAAATGGGATATTGGGCAGGAATTCCTGGCTAGGAGAGTGGGGAGGGGCTGGGATGGAATTCCCAGCTGCCCCTGGACCCCTGGAAGTGTCCAAGGCCAGGTTGGATCAACCTGGGCTGGTGGAAGGGATGGAACTGGATGATCCAGTGACTCAGAACAGTCGGTTCCGAGCTGTTTTCAGACCTTTGTCTTGACAAAACAGAAATTTCCCTCCCAGTGAAAATTTCCCCCAACGCCTTAAACTTTGACAGACTTTTCATTTCCCATTGAAAAATTACAGATGCAAGAAGAAGAGGTTTTGTGGTTTTTTTACTCTTACTGAAACTTTTAGTTTTCTTCCCCTTTAACGTTTTCCTGTTGCCAAAAATGGGAAAGGTTTGTTTATCTTTTGCTTTGGCTTTTTTTTTTTTTTTCACCAAAACCTCTGAAACACTTGAGGGTTTGACATAAACTAAATATTTTGATAAAAACTCAGAGTCTTTTAGTGCTTTTCAATGACATTTAAAAGATGTGTCCCCACCAGCTCAAGGGCTCTGCAAGAAAGATTTATTTTATATCATCACTATTCTGATCAAAAGCATATTTTTAGAATGTGTCCACCTAAGATGTTTAAGGTGCCAATAACAACAGAGAGAGGAATCATTCCCTAGAAATGGTTTGTGAGTCAACAAGTTTTTAATTTGCACTTAAAAAAAAAAATCCTATTCTTTCAGAACCCAAAGAGGTTTTGAAGATTTTTTTTTTTTCGTGGAGAGAATAATTAATCCTTTAAAATTGCTTCCCCGGGGGATTTGCCACCTTCTCCATAGGCTGATTGCATTAAGGTTTGATGTCTTTCCAAAATGCAGGATAAATAAAGCTGTGGAGAAGATGCAGCATCATCTGTTCTGGGAGAAGGTCATCCCATCTGCACTTAACCTACAGGGACAAGGGCTGGAGCCTTTAATGGTCTATTAATGGCTTGGTAAATAAATAAATGGGCCAGGGCTAAATAAAATTTAAAAAAAAAAATAAATAAACAGAGGCCCTTGGGAGGATGGTGTGACTTGGCTGGATCCCAGGCACTAAATCTTGAGGAGCCCTGGAAGTGTGATTCGTAACAACAGCTCCCTTGGAAGGCAGCAGAGAGAGGGAAAGGTGGGATCATCCCGTCCCGCTCCGTGGTTTCTCTCGGCACGGAGGGAAATTGATGATTTAGATGAGGGGATTGAGTGAACCATCAGCAAATCTGCAGGTGACACCAAGCTGGGGGGCAGTGTCCATCAGCTGGAAGGCAGGAGAGCTCTGCAGAGGGACCTGGACAGGCTGGATCCATGGGCTCATTCCAACGGGATGAGGTTCAACCAGGCCAAGGGCCGGGTCCTGCACTTGGGCCA
>NW_020888519.1:0-1969 GCF_003945725.1 Corapipo altera
GGTGAGGGTCTCCAGGGATTTGGGGTGTCCCAAGGGCCCAGGTGAGGCTCTCCAGGGATTTGGGGTGTCCCAAGGGCCCGGGTGAGGGTCTCCAGGGATTTGGGGTGTCCCAAGGACCTGGATGAGGGTCTCCAGGGATTCGCGGTATCCCAGGTGCCCAGGTGAGGCTCTCCAGGGTTTTTTGGGGATCCCAGGTGAGACTTTCCAGGGTTTTGGGGGGTCCCACTTGAGGTTCTCCAGGGATTTGGGGTGTCCCAAGTGCCCATCTGAGGCTCCCCAGGGGTTTTGGGATCTCAGGTGAGATTTTCCAGGGGTTTTGGGGATCTAAGGTGAGATTTTTCCAGGGGTTTTGGGGGTCCTGGGTGAGGTTCCCCAGGGATTTGGGGTATCCCACGTGCCCAGGTGAGGGTCTCCAGGGGTTTTAGAGGTCCTAGGTGAAAATTTCCAGGGTTTTGGGGGGTCCCACTTGAGGTTCTCCAGGGATCTGGGGTATCCCAGGTGCCCATTTGAGGCTCTCCAGGGGTTTTGGGGGTCCCAGGTGAGACTTTCCAGGGATTTGGGGTGTCCTAAGTGCCCATTTGAGGCTCTCCAGGGGTTCTGGGTGTCCCAAGTGAGACTTTCCAGGGGGTTTGGGGGTCCCAGGTGAGACTTTCCAGGGTTTTGGGGTCCTGGATGAGGTTTTCCATGGATTTGGGGTGTCCCAGGTGCCCATTTGAGAGTCTCCAGGGGTTTTGGGGGTCCCAGGTGAGACTTTCCAGGGCTTTTGCGGATCCCAGGTGAGGTTCTCCAGGGATTTAGGGTGTCCCAGGTGCCCATTTGAGGCTTCCCAGGGGTTTTTGGGAATCTTGGGTGAGACTTTCCAGAGGTTTTGGGGATCCCAGGTGAGGTTCTCCAGGGATTTAGGGTGTCCCAGGCACACAGGTGAGGTTCTCCAGGGGTTTTGGAGGGTCCTGGGTGAGACTTTCCAGGGATTTGGGGTACCCCAGGTGCCCAGGTGAGGCTCTCCAGGGGTTTTTGGGAATCCCGGATGAGACTTTCCAGGGGTTTTGGAGGTCCCAGGTGAGGTTCTCCAGGGATTTGGGGTGTCCCAAGTGCTCATTTGAGGGTCTCCAGGGATTTTTGGGGTCCCAGGTGAAGTTTTCCAGGGATTTGGGGTATCCCAGATGCCCATTTGAGGGTCTCCAGGGGTTTTGGGGGTCCCAGGTGAGGTTTTCCAGGGATTTTGGGGTATCCCAGGAGCCCAGGGAGGGTCCCTGGGTGGGTTTTTTTGGGGTCCCCCCGCACCCACCTTCCCGAATTGCGGCTCCAGCCGTGACATCCCGAGGGTCTGAGGATCCCGAGGGTTGGAATCCCGGGATTCCCGGGGCCGGGGGAGGGACCTGCGGGATGATCCCCGCCCTCGAGGGGCAGAATCCCGGGATCGCCCATCCAGGGAATGGGTTGGGCAGGGAGGGACCGGCGGGATCTCGGGAAACGCCCTGAAACCCCAAAGAAACATCCCTGGAATCCCAAAGAAACATCCCTGGAATCCCAGATAAACATCCCTGGAATCCCAAATAAACATCCCTCAGATCCCAAAGAAACCTCTCCCTGAGATCCCAAATAAACCTTTCCCAAGAATCCCAAAGAAACATCCCTGAGATCTCAAATAAACATCCCTGAAATCCCAAATAACCATCCTTGGAATCCCAAATAAACCTCCTTGGAATCCCAAATAAACATCTCTGAGATCCCAAAGAAACCTGGAAATCCCAAAGAAACCTCCTTGGAATCCCAAATAACCCTTTCCCTGAAATCCCAAAGAAATCTCCTGGAAATCCCAAATAACCCTTTCCCTGAAATCCCAAAGAAACCTCCTGGAAATCCCAAATAAACCTTTCCCTGATGTCGATCCCAACGTCCTCAATCCCATCCCAGTTGTCCCCAGACACATTCCCAGTGTTCCCAGTCCTGTCCCACATTCCCAGTG
>NW_020888519.1:1979-2329 GCF_003945725.1 Corapipo altera
TCCCAGTGTTCCCAGTCCTGTCCCAGTCCATTCCCAGTGTTCCCAGTGTCCCAGACACATTCCCAGTGTTCCCAGTCCCTCTCAGTCCACTCCCAGTCCCATTGGGATCACTGGGATGGGGACACTGGGTGGGACTGGGAACACTGGGATCAAACTGGGAACACTGGGATGAGACTGGGAACACTGGGACCAAACTGGGGACACTGGGATGGAACTGGGGACACTGGGATGGGGACACTGGGATGGAACTGCGAACACTGGGATGGGACTGGTGACACTGGGTGGGACTGGGAACACTGGGATCAAACTGGGAACACTGGGTGGGACTGGAATCACTGGGAGGGACTGGG
>NW_020888519.1:2339-2824 GCF_003945725.1 Corapipo altera
CAAACTGGGAACACTGGGTGGGACTGGAATCACTGGGAGGGACTGGGAACACTGGGATGAGACTGGGAACACTGGGTGGGACTGGGGACACTGGGACCAAACTGGGAACACTGGGATGAGACTGGGATCAAATTGGGATGGGCTCACTGGGAACAAACTGGGATGGAACTGGGATGAGACTGGGATCAAACTGGGATGGGCTCACTGGGAACAAACTGGGATGGGACTGGGATCAAACTGGGATCAAACTGGGATGGGCTCACTGGGAACACTGGGATGGAACTGGGATCAAACTGGGATGGGCTCACTGGGAACACTGGGATGGAACTGGGATGGAACTGGGATCAAACTGGGATGGGCTCACTGGGTTCACTGGGATCAAACTGGGATCAAACTGGGATGGGCTCACTGGGCTCACTGGGCTGGAACTGGGATGGAACTGGGCTCACTGGGCTGGAACTGGGATGGAACTGGGCTCACTGGGC
>NW_020888520.1:0-2820 GCF_003945725.1 Corapipo altera
TTCTTTGCACAAAGGAGTCTCTTGCACTTCACCAAGGCTTTGCACACATCACTTTGGAAATCACCTGGCAAAAAATGGGATAAAACATCTTACCTAAGATATCCAAGAACACCTAATCTGTACTGAATTGCTACAACCACCACATTTTCAAAGGCTGCTAATGCTGAACCATCATATGTTGAAGCTGCTCCAGAAACTAATCCACCTCCATGTATCCATACAAAGACCTGGAAAGATAAAACCAGAATCAACCCAGCACAGACCTGAGCTCCCAGTGATAAAAACTAAATATAACCCAAAATAAAATATCTTTTGTTGTTTCAGTCCTGATTCTTTCAGATTACATTTCAAAAATGGTAGAAATCACTCGGATCTACAAGTCTACAAAATGGCATTGATTTTGTTAAATACTTACACTTTATCAGTGCCCTGTGACTTTGGACAGATTATTTAGAGGAAATCAAGCATAAAATAAATTTCCTAGAGGTTTTATAGTGGTTTTGCTTACAGGCAACTTCTGCTGTTCTCCTGCAGAAACGGGGGTGTACACATTTAGGTACAAGCAATCTTCAGACACCTGAAGAGGAACCTTCTCCTTTCTATTAGTAATCATGTCTGAAAAATATTGTCCTTGGACTGGATCCTGCACACACCTGAAAAAATAACAAGCAACAAATACTGTTAAGATGTTTTCCTTCTTTGACCTCTCATTAATGAGATGTGTAAAAAGGAGCCACTGCCTACTGCAATACACAGGGACATGCAGATAAATCCTGCATGTTTCAAAATATCACAGAAATATATCTGCAAACACATAGGGCTATAAATGCCTTCAATGGAAATGTAAATTAATTATTTTACATCTCCAAGAGCTTTTTATATTGTAATGGGAGGTATTAGACTTGGAGCACTAAACAAGGGCAAGAGGACAAATGGATAAAACATTTACAAGGTAGACTAGAATTGCCCTGTATTTCTTATGTGCCCTATTAACCATGTGACTCAGCATTTTTTCCTTAATATGTATTCCAAAGGTTTATAAACACTGGGAAGTGATGGCCAAATGCTCCCAAGACAGAGGATTATCAGTAAAGTGCTGATCCATATCAGTTCATCCCTGATGCCCATTAAATAGCAGTAAAGAGAGCAGCTAATAAAGATGTCTTTAGAAATGTATTCACTGTAACAGCTGCAGATGTAACAAGATGGCACCAAGGAATTTATCTTTGTGGATTTTGATTGCCCTGGATGTGCAGCAGTGTCATGAAATTGTTTCTAATATAAATATAAATATAATATACAATTATACAAACTATTAAAATAATGTAAATACAAACAATATAAATGATAGAACATACAATAATACAATAAATAAACAGAGAATATTTATTTATATAATATAATATAAATTAATATTATAGTTGTAGAAAGTAATTAAAATAGAAAAATACAAATAATATTAATATAATAGAATGTACAATAACAAATTATATAAATTATATTAATATATATAAAATAATAGTATATAAATTATCATATAATGTAGAAATAATATATAAATATAAAATTACTTAAATATTCAGTGGTTTTGTCACTGCCTTACATTGGTGGGTAGGAAGTGGCATCTCTGACACCTTTCCATGGCTCAGGTGGCTGGGGCTCAGAAAACCTCAGGGATCCAAGTGGAGGTTTAGCAAAAGGAAGTCCCAAAAAGACATTTACACTCCTCTCAGCTGTGTCTACTTTGAATTGGAATCCTCGGGCTCTCCCATATTTGGTCTCCACTTCTGGTTGCTCTGCTTTTTGTCCTGGAGGATGTGAGCACAAAATCACAATTGGTCCATTTGTAAGTACTTACCAGATTTCTAATTGCTGGATTTGCTACTTAAATATACCCCTGTTGTTTGCTTAATAATTTTCATACATAGGGCTTCAACAAACTCTAATCAGTTCTAACAGTACACTAACTTACTATTTTATATTACTAATTTGATTACTAGCATTTACTAATCAAAATTTTAGATTTTCTAATTTATTCTAATACACTTTTCTCACACCTTTATTAAATCAGTCTAGCTGACATTCTTTCAGCCTTCATGTTGATTAGTCTGTGGGTATAGTTTCCCCCAGGTATATCATATGTATTGTCTTACCACTCACATCAGTGATTGCACACCAATCTTAACCTCTTTTGGTCTGGGTGGTTAGATAAAAGCCCAATAGATTGCTCTCACTCAGAAAAGGCAATGAACAGACTAAATATATTCCAGACCCTAGATAGTACATAAAGCCAAAAGAAAAAGCTTCTAAAAATAGTCTGGCATGTACAAATACTGTTAGCATTTAAATAAGATTCCCTTTCAGATCGGTGTGAAAGTTCTCAGTCCCAAGGTACAGATGTGGTACCGTGGCCTGCTCTGCCTCAGCACAAGATCTTGATTTTGCTGTTTGCAAAAAGGGCAAATAAGATGAATGACTGAACACAAAAAGAAATGAAGAACTATTTGCTATTCCAGCTCCATTTCTGTGCAGCAGGGTCGGGTGCCCGGGGTTCCCCAGGGGAGGCAGCTCCAGGTGTGCTCGTGGTATTTTCCTGAACCCACTGCAGAGCTGCTACCTGATCTAAACATCCCCAGTTCCCTCGGGCACGTTCATCACCAGTGCTGCTGAGAAAGGACACCTTTGTTTCAATGCTCAGTGCAAGAAAAAGACAGAGGAAAATACAGCCTGTGGTATGAGAAATCATCTGCCATTCCCTACACAGAACTTCTCCCCACAACTGAAAATAAACAGCCTTGAGATGAGAGCAGCAGCCCAAGA
>NW_020888521.1:0-2820 GCF_003945725.1 Corapipo altera
TTCTTTGCACAAAGGAGTCTCTTGCACTTCACCAAGGCTTTGCACACATCACTTTGGAAATCACCTGGCAAAAAATGGGATAAAACATCTTACCTAAGATATCCAAGAACACCTAATCTGTACTGAATTGCTACAACCACCACATTTTCAAAGGCTGCTAATGCTGAACCATCATATGTTGAAGCTGCTCCAGAAACTAATCCACCTCCATGTATCCATACAAAGACCTGGAAAGATAAAACCAGAATCAACCCAGCACAGACCTGAGCTCCCAGTGATAAAAACTAAATATAACCCAAAATAAAATATCTTTTGTTGTTTCAGTCCTGATTCTTTCAGATTACATTTCAAAAATGCTAGAAATCACTCGGATCTACAAGTCTACAAAAAGGCATTGATTTTGTTAAATACTTACACTTTATCAGTGCCCTGTGACTTTGGACAGATTATTTAGAGGAAATCAAGCATAAAATAAATTTCCTAGAGGTTTTATAGTGGTTTTGCTTACAGGCAACTTCTGCTGTTCTCCTGCAGAAACGGGGGTGTACACATTTAGGTACAAGCAATCTTCAGACACCTGAAGAGGAACCTTCTCCTTTCTATTAGTAATCATGTCTGAAAAATATTGTCCTTGGACTGGATCCTGCACACACCTGAAAAAATAACAAGCAACAAATACTGTTAAGATGTTTTCCTTCTTTGACCTCTCATTAATGAGATGTGTAAAAAGGAGCCACTGCCTACTGCAATACACAGGGACATGCAGATAAATCCTGCATGTTTCAAAATATCACAGAAATATATCTGCAAACACATAGGGCTATAAATGCCTTCAATGGAAATGTAAATTAATTATTTTACATCTCCAAGAGCTTTTTATATTGTAATGGGAGGTATTAGACTTGGAGCACTAAACAAGGGCAAGAGGACAAATGGATAAAACATTTACAAGGTAGACTAGAATTGCCCTGTATTTCTTATGTGCCCTATTAACCATGTGACTCAGCATTTTTTCCTTAATATGTATTCCAAAGGTTTATAAACACTGGGAAGTGATGGCCAAATGCTCCCAAGACAGAGGATTATCAGTAAAGTGCTGATCCATATCAGTTCATCCCTGATGCCCATTAAATAGCAGTAAAGAGAGCAGCTAATAAAGATGTCTTTAGAAATGTATTCACTGTAACAGCTGCAGATGTAACAAGATGGCACCAAGGAATTTATCTTTGTGGATTTTGATTGCCCTGGATGTGCAGCAGTGTCATGAAATTGTTTCTAATATAAATATAAATATAATATACAATTATACAAACTATTAAAATAATGTAAATACAAACAATATAAATGATAGAACATACAATAATACAATAAATAAACAGAGAATATTTATTTATATAATATAATATAAATTAATATTATAGTTGTAGAAAGTAATTAAAATAGAAAAATACAAATAATATTAATATAATAGAATGTACAATAACAAATTATATAAATTATATTAATATATATAAAATAATAGTATATAAATTATCATATAATGTAGAAATAATATATAAATATAAAATTACTTAAATATTCAGTGGTTTTGTCACTGCCTTACATTGGTGGGTAGGAAGTGGCATCTCTGACACCTTTCCATGGCTCAGGTGGCTGGGGCTCAGAAAACCTCAGGGATCCAAGTGGAGGTTTAGCAAAAGGAAGTCCCAAAAAGACATTTACACTCCTCTCAGCTGTGTCTACTTTGAATTGGAATCCTCGGGCTCTCCCATATTTGGTCTCCACTTCTGGTTGCTCTGCTTTTTGTCCTGGAGGATGTGAGCACAAAATCACAATTGGTCCATTTGTAAGTACTTACCAGATTTCTAATTGCTGGATTTGCTACTTAAATATACCCCTGTTGTTTGCTTAATAATTTTCATACATAGGGCTTCAACAAACTCTAATCAGTTCTAACAGTACACTAACTTACTATTTTATATTACTAATTTGATTACTAGCATTTACTAATCAAAATTTTAGATTTTCTAATTTATTCTAATACACTTTTCTCACACCTTTATTAAATCAGTCTAGCTGACATTCTTTCAGCCTTCATGTTGATTAGTCTGTGGGTATAGTTTCCCCCAGGTATATCATATGTATTGTCTTACCACTCACATCAGTGATTGCACACCAATCTTAACCTCTTTTGGTCTGGGTGGTTAGATAAAAGCCCAATAGATTGCTCTCACTCAGAAAAGGCAATGAACAGACTAAATATATTCCAGACCCTAGATAGTACATAAAGCCAAAAGAAAAAGCTTCTAAAAATAGTCTGGCATGTACAAATACTGTTAGCATTTAAATAAGATTCCCTTTCAGATCGGTGTGAAAGTTCTCAGTCCCAAGGTACAGATGTGGTACCGTGGCCTGCTCTGCCTCAGCACAAGATCTTGATTTTGCTGTTTGCAAAAAGGGCAAATAAGATGAATGACTGAACACAAAAAGAAATGAAGAACTATTTGCTATTCCAGCTCCATTTCTGTGCAGCAGGGTCGGGTGCCCGGGGTTCCCCAGGGGAGGCAGCTCCAGGTGTGCTCGTGGTATTTTCCTGAACCCACTGCAGAGCTGCTACCTGATCTAAACATCCCCAGTTCCCTCGGGCACGTTCATCACCAGTGCTGCTGAGAAAGGACACCTTTGTTTCAATGCTCAGTGCAAGAAAAAGACAGAGGAAAATACAGCCTGTGGTATGAGAAATCATCTGCCATTCCCTACACAGAACTTCTCCCCACAACTGAAAATAAACAGCCTTGAGATGAGAGCAGCAGCCCAAGA
>NW_020888522.1:0-2820 GCF_003945725.1 Corapipo altera
TTCCGGGAGATAGGGAACACGGGTTCCTGAAAAGTTTGCTTAAAAGCTTTTCAGGAGGCGAACGGGTAGTTCGCCATCCCAGGTCAGAACCAGTTAGCCTAGGGCTGTTTGGTTTGGAGGGGACGCCCTCCGGTGCTCTGACGCTGTGGAAGAGCCGGTGGGGCTCTGGAGTCAATGTGGCTCGGTAAATAGCTGAGAGGTTACGTTAACAGCATCGTAACCCCAAAGTAACAAGTTTGAATCTCAGTGTGTGACTGTGGTTTGTTTTTGTTTTGCAAGCATAGGTTGTGTGGATTCAAAATTTAAGATCCCTGAAGAATTCCCCCCTAAGTCTGGTTTTAAAACATTGGAAGACTTTAACTAGTTCTGAGACAACTTTAAAGAAGGAAGAACTGTGTAGGCTGTCTGTAAATACCTGGCCGTTGTTTGGACAAATGAGAGGAGTAGCATGGCCGGAATTTGGTCTGTTTGAACTGAACACAGTGTTTCAATTAATCTCGTTTTTACATGTAGAACAGAGGTGGCGGAAAATTCGATACGCAGAGTTGTTTTTGTCCCTATTAACACGCCCTGGATTGGGGGTGGAAGATAAGAGAAATGAAAGCTCAGAAAGGGCAGAAAGATCAGAAGCAGAATTAGAAAAAGAGAGAAAAGATTGAGTTAAAACTACCCCCGTCTCACGAGTTTTATTTAAAAACACAGAGAATGGGGATTTAAATGTGTTAATATCACCGGATGGGAGAGAAAACAGCCCGGGAACTGCAGGAGGAGCGGCCCCGGGACCGGCTCCTGCTGAGCCGGCAGGAGCCATTGGCGGACCCCTGGTGTGGATATGGCTGCACCGGGAGGGATTAGGTAAATTAAAGCCTCTGGAGAAGTTAGCTCGGGTCCAGCGGGAGCAAGTCCTGTCGTTTTGGCTGGAGTACGCAGAGGTGCAGGTGAAATCAGCTTTTGTTGAAGCTGCTTGCAGCGCGGTAGAGCAGAACGAGAGTTATGCAGATGCTGCGGAGCTTGCTAGCCCAGAGATAACATCTAGTTTACTTGCAACAGGAGTAATAGCAGGAGAAACTCCTGGCCCCACAGGGGCAATGGTTGCGGGGGCTGCCCTGCCTGTTCCAGTGAGCAGAGAAGCAGTCTGTAGCTCTGCAGTAGCTAGTAGCTTTGCCGGGGCAGATAAAGTTGTCATAGCAACAGCAGAAGTGAGCTCAGGAGTAGAGGAACAAGTAACAGCTGAAGTTGATAGTTGTATCGGTAACGGAGTAGTGAAGGCTGAAAAGTCAGCTTTTAGTAAGATTGCTTTTGGTGTAGTAACATCAGAGAAAGTTATTATAGATGCGGCATCTGTTGTAGAAACAAAAGAAATTTTAGAAGTCACAGCGAAAGCGCCGCCGGAATTGGCCAGTGTAAACGCGGCAGGCGTAAGAGTCGCTGATCTAGACAGTGACAGTGAAGCGAACGCGTCGGCCCCGGGGGGGTGACGGCCCCAAATGTAGATGTGTTTGTGAGAGCGAGTAGCCCAGCACCACAGATGGGTGCTCAGGCAGTTGATTTAATCGGTGGCAATAGCGATACGAGAGCTGTAAGAACAAAGCTGCATGCCCCGAGTGCAAGAGAGACCCTAAACTTTACGGCAAACTGTGCTGTTGTAGAAACAAAGACAAGAGAAATGAGTTGGGTCAAAATGTGTGAAACCAGGCAAAAGGCAAATGAGTCGCCCACAGACTTTTTGAACAGGTTGAAAGATATCGTTAGAAAATATATTGATAGTGATTTAGAATCAGACTTGGGAAAGAGACGCCTGCTATACCTGTTTGTGGGACAGCCTGTTACGTCCCGCCCCAGGAAAAAGGGGGCGGAGGGGGTAACCCAGGTTTTATCAATAATTCCTTTGGGGTGGATTAAAGCGAAACGACACTAAATAATCGGTGTTTGAAAACATATATTGACGAGATTTATTTTAACAATTCTGTATTAACAGGCATGCTAGCAGTTTGGGTGCTGTCATACAACAATGTGACACAGAGATAACCTTTGGGGAGGGAAAGAAAATGCATAGGGGAGAGAAAGGCAGGATAAGAGCAAGGGAGAGTAAGGGAAAGAAAAGCTGAGAGTGGACAGATGTATATAGTCACCGCCCACGGGGTCCAGCGATGCTTCCATGTCTGTCAGTTGAAGTGGTGGCCTTGATCTGCTGGGGGTGAAGGGGGGAAGCCCCCATACTCTAAGAAGTTATGAGTTATTATATCACGGGTCATGCCTCGAGCCTCCAGCAACTCCTGGGTCTGTGTTGAGTTTTTTTGTGTCTCGCCCGGTTCCCGCCTTTAGGGAGGGAGGGGCCTGATTGCTCATCAGATGTATCAACAGTCAAAAGCCTGCGAGCTCGGCTTCTTGCCTTTTCAGGGCTTCACACCTTCAGCACTGGAGGGAGGGAGGGAGGGGCCCGACTGCTCATCAGAGGTATCATGCAAGTCAAAAGCCTGCAAAAGTCTCCTAGAATGCATAAATCATTAACCATTTCAGTCTCTGACACAGCCCACAAAAGATATAAAGAGGAAATTATTAGAGATAGCTTGAGCAGTATATCAGAACAGAAAGCAGAAAGCTAGTACGGTGGGCGGAGAGACGCTTATAAGAACAGCCATTGCCACGGCAACGGAACTCCCGGCTCAGAGAGCAGGGGAGGCTTCTGGAACGGCCGTTACCACGGCAACGGAACTGGCTGGTGCCGTGAAGAAAAAGTGTTACCTGTGTGTGATACAGTGAGAATGTGTGTGACAGGAAAAGATCCGGGGACAGAGAAAGCGAAATTAGAGCAGAGAG
>NW_020888523.1:0-2820 GCF_003945725.1 Corapipo altera
GTTTGAAATTCCGTGAGTTCTGAGGGCGTGGAGGGAAGGGAGAGCTGAAGGCAGAGCTGGGACCAGCCTGTGCCTGACCCGCGGCACGGTCAGTGCCAGTTCCCGGGCCAGGGGTGCTCACGGTGCTGCCCGATGGACACACGGACACAGGGACAGACGGGCAGCTGCTCGGGTCATGTGCCCCCGGGTGACCCCATGACCCCCCAGACGAGAAGCCAGATGTGATGTACGTGGTGACCCCGTAGTAGCTCCAGGGTGTCCCAGGTGACTGCAGGTGGCCCCAGGTGCCCCCCGCTGACCCCTGTGCCCCCCCCCCCCCAAGACCAGAAGATGGACACGATGCATGCGGTGACACCTCCGTGCCCCTCGGCGAGCCAAGCGAAGGCTCCCTCCCTGGCGAATAAAAACCGGGAGCTGCGGTCCCATCGCGCCCCGAGGGCTGTCCCTGCAGTGCCGGGCGGGTTTCGCCAGACGGCGCCACCGAGCCCGTTGGTGCCGCAGCCCCGCCCCGCTGCCCCCGCCCCGCAGGTGCCGCGCAGGGACCGCCCCGGCCCCGCCCCGCCCGGCCCCGCCCCGCAGCCCTTTTACCGAGCGCCGGGGGGGCCCGGGGGATGCTTTGGTGTGTGCGGGTCGGGAGGAGCCGGTGAGTGCCGGGGCTGTGCGGGGAGGGGCCGTGTCCGTGCCCGGCAGGGCCGTGTGTGCGCAGAGACCTTCGGGCCCCCGCGGGACGGACGGTGCGGAGCTCGGCCCGGGGTCGGCCCGGGCTGTCCCGGCTGCGGCTCCGGCCGGGGGGGCTCGAGCGGCCGCCCCCGGGCCGTGCCGGGAGCTCGGCTGTGCCCGGGCCGGGGCCTCTCCCGGAGGGATGTGCGGCACGGCGGGGAAAGCGCCTGGAACTTTGTGTTGCGTGCGCGAGTGTTTTCCCGCTGTCTTTGCGCAGGAACTGCCCGGGGGGCTGCCGGCCAGAGCCCCCCGAAGATGGGGCTTCCCCCGAGCACGGGGGCAACCGCAGCCACCGGTGGGGCCGGGTCAGCCTGCGGGAAGGTTTCCTGATTGCTCCTGTGCCCAAAGCAGCTGTGCCTCGTTCCGAGAGACTCTGCCTGGGCAAGCCCGGCTCAGCAGAGCAGCAGGAGAGGCTGCACGGGAGGACGAGCCCGGCCAGGAGCAGGACACAGCACAGCCCCGGGAGAGGTGACACGGCAGGGGCTGTGCGGTGAGTGCTCTGACACGGGCTGGGCTGGGGGATCTGTGCTGGGAGTGTGCGGCAGGATTGGGCCCCTTGTGGCTTTGGGGAGCTGAGAGCGCTTGGCCGCTGGGTTTATGGACCGGGGGAGCTGGGGGGCGTTTAGGGCCGCGTTGTGCTGGGCAGCGGGGGCCGGGTAAGCCCGTTACCTGCCGGGTGACCCCGGGGGGAGCCGTGGCAGGGCTGCGGGGCTGGTGCTCTCTGGGTGTCTCAGGGATTGCCTCGGAATCCCAAAGCCTTTCCCTGTGCAGGGTTACGAGGCAAAGACAGCTTTAACTCGGTTTTTTGTGCTGCGTTAATGCTTTTTGCTCGTTCTGTGTCAGTTTGCAGCCTGGCTCGTGGTTTCCCCTGGTGCTGGGGAGTGGAGGCGAGTTGTGCTTCCTGCTGGGAGAGAGAACGGCCTTGGGAAGCTGCTCCATGACCCACAGCTGTGCCAAGCCCGGGAGTCTGTCCAGGTAAGAGCAGGGCTTGTACTGCTAGTGAGGAGCTGGGTTTTGCTGTTGGAAATTAGAATACACCTGTACCTTTAAAGGCAAGGACAGGCAGAAGCTGGGAGGGACCCCGAGCAGATTTTAAAAGACCTTGACTGTGGGAGAAGTGTCCAGGAAAAATGATTCCTTTTTGGCAGGGAGGCAGTTTGCAAGGACAGGGGGTTGCTGTGCTCTATAGCAAAAATAGTCCCCTTGGGATGTCCAGGGCGAGGAAATGTTGGCCACATGTGGGCTGGAGCAAAGGTGTGTGGGTGCCTGTGTGTGACACCCGTGGGTGTGCAGGAAGGGGGTTCTGGTGCCATTGGAGCTGCCAGGGAGCCAAAAAGGGCACAGTTGTCTGAAAAAGGTGAAAGCTCTGTTGACCTCTGTTGACTCCTGTACCAAAGGAGATGGAAATTTTCCCCCTCTTGGTTGCAGACTTCACAAAGCTCCCAGGAAAGAAAGCTTTAAATTCCTACTCACATTTATGCTAAAAGTTTCCTTGCTCTCTCAGCAGGATGTCGAGTGCCACCGTGTCCCTGAGGTCACCCTTTCTGCTGTTGGGAGAGCACGAGGTGGATGGAGAGGATCCCCAGGCATCTGCAGGCCCAAGGGACTCGTACAGCTGTGATTTTCCTACAGCCCTCGTGAGAGGGACTTTCCGGGTACCGTGGGTCATGTGCCAGCTCTCCTGCTGGAGCTTTTGTCTGCTGTGTTTGAACACAAACAGTAGAACTAAAGTCAGGTCTGTTCTGGAGCATGTTACACTTGTGCAAAGCTCCTTCCTTCTGTTTATTTTCTCTTCTGGAAAGCACAGTCTGGGCTTCCTGGGCACTTGGTATTAAATGATGCCATGGAAGTAACTTTGTACTCAAAGGGGAAAGGAGCTGCCTGTTGGAGGTCAGATGTCCCTGATAAAAGCTGTATGTTTTTTCACTCAGGAAGCTCTAAAAATATCTCACAGTGTATAGGAATGCCTGGCTTCTAAAACTCACCAGCTGAGTCTTAGAGGCTTCTTTGAAGAGCTGAGTTCAGGCAGCAGAATTGGCCCCCAGCAGGGACTCTGTGCCTGCTCTCCCGTGGCTCCAAGGGATCTCTGGGCCTTCACGC